>NW_010262758.1:30014-36277 GCF_000690775.1 Eurypyga helias
CCCCTCTTCTGCAAGCTAAACAGACCCAGCTCTCTCAGCCTTTCCTCATGTGGAAGGTGCTCCAGGACCTTCATCATCTCAGTGGCCCTGCGCTGGACCCTCTCCAGTAGCTCCTTGTCCTTCTTGAGCGGAGGAGCCCAGAACTGGACACAGTACTCCAGGGGAGGCCTCACCAGCGCAGAGTAGAGGGCGAGGAGAACTTCCCTCGACCTTCTGGCCACACTCTTCTTAATGAATCCCAGGATGCCATTGGCCTTCTTGGCTGTGAGGGCACACTGTTGGTTCATAGTCATCCTGTTGTCCACTAGGATTATAGGAATGGGGAACATGATGCTTTGGGATCTGATGCTCAGGACTTGTCACCAGGAAGAGGTCCTACCACCTCTGATACCTTCCCATCAAGCCACTTTTTGCCCCATCAAATCACAACAAAGGCACTTCTACTCTTACCATCTCAGATAAGTCAGGCTAAATCTTCTACACATTTGCCACAAAACCTTGATCACAACCAGCAAGGCTACCCAAGGGTGGGAAAAGGGAATTGTTATCATCTCTGCCTCACACCCAAGGCACTGAGCTGCCAATGAGCAATTTGACAGATGTCACATGAGGGGTTTGTGTGAAGAGGACCTGGGCACACTCTTCCTGAGTCCCAGTTTGATGCCCTCAACAGGGTTGTCCCCCCTTGAAATGTGTTATTTGGCAGTGAGTTTAGCTTGATTTTGGTTGGTAATTCCTCCCCCATTCTTTTTCTCTCTTCTTAATTACATTTGATTTTTCTTCAGAAGAGAATTCTTTTCTACGGTCATATTTTAATGGGAATTTTAATGAATCACTTGGCATGACATTAATCACTGAAGATTTAAAGTGTCTTTAAATTGTATTTTCCTTCCTCTTGAATGCCAGACACACATTTTTGTTTACAGTGAAATGCTAGGAAAAAAATCCTTCAGCCTATTTTCCTCAGTGCTAATTGGGGGTTTATTACTGCTTCATTTGCTTACAATTGAATCAAACAAAAACCTCCATCCTTTTTTTCATGGTGCTGCTAATTGAATTGAGTGGGTTATAATGATATTACTGTATATACATAAATGAACATTTTTAAAATAAATAAATGAACATTCAAAATACACCCATAAGGACAGAGACTAAGTAGTTGACTGCAGACTTTTCTGAAGCAGATTTTTCAGTTATTCTTAAATAGATATGCACAGCTTATTTCTGCACTCAGATTAGCACAGGAATCAGCCAAAGAGAGCGGGAACAGATTTACAAATTTCAGCTGGAAAGATCCAGGCGTGGGATTTTCCAGAGAACCAAGTAGGATGGATTGCCTATTGGGATGACACATAATTTCCATGAATCCCAGGGAACACTGCAGACCTGGGTGCCTGCTGGAAACATCATAAAATCATAAAATGGTTAGGGTTGGAAGGGACCTTAAAGATCATCTAGTTCCAACTCCTCTGCCATGGACAGGGACACCCTCCAGTAGACCAGGTTGCTCAAAGCCACATCCAGCCTGACCTTGAAGACATCCAGGGATGGGGCATCCACAACATCTCTGGGCAACATCACTGCGGTTGACATTACAGCTGGCTGCTCTGAACAGCTACCGAAAGGACCACAGGCTTTAGCTGACCAGTCCAACATGACTAATTGGTATAAACATAGGATTTGTGTTTTAAAAATTGTTATTTAAAAAAGTCAATGTTTAAAGTTTTTCTTTCATCTAATGAGTTTTTAAAGAAAACAATCTTTCAAAATTCATGGTGATTATTTTTCTCACATTTAATCCCTACCTAACACTAGTGTTAGTGTTAGGTAGGGGATCACCCCCTTATGAGTGAGAAATTTTGCCCATGTTCAGCTTCCTGTTCTGTAGAGCATTACTTGGACTAAACTTATTTTGTTAATCAAAACAGTCAGTTCCAAAATCTGCCCTCATATCACCTCCTTTTAACTCGCAGGAACTTCAGGAATGGCAAGAGGAATACTTGACTTATATAAGCATACACATTTAACAGAAGAACCTGACACCTGAGGAAAAGTCAAGAGAGAAAAAATCATGAATGGGTTGGAGAAAATTAATTAGAAATATTTATTTTCTATTTCTCATCATACAGGGATTAAAAACACCAACTGAAATGCCCGGTCAGTCCATTTAAAGCAAACAAGTGAAGCTATTTTTTCAGAAAGCTCATAACCAAAATGCCAGCTTATTGCCACAGGACATAACTGTATCTAAAACTGGAAAACTGTCCATGTAGAGTTTACACACATTTCCAGGAGACACGTGAATCTGCAAAGTACAATGGCTTGATGAAATCTTTGACTCAGGTTATTGACTGCTAGATACTGGGAGGGAAAGACTCCCTTGGCACTCATTATGTTTGAAATATCCTTTCCAAGAGCTTCCCCCGGGGGCATGAACCAAGCAACCTTTTGCTGTGATGGTTCTTATGTTCATCCTCATGTAGTCTTTATCCTTAAATACAACAGATGAAGGGCACTCTCTGAAAGTTTATTTAAATGCAGAGGTTCTACGTCAGTAGCTATTTAATCCTGGCCTCATGAGACATTAAGAGTTGGGTTGCTTTTTAGTGTTTTTTTTTTTTTTTCATATTTGTTTTGTTTTTAAATGATGTGGCATATTTGTCAAAATGCACCTTGAATATAAATGGAATAAATTATGTTAAACAAATTACAAGAAGATTAGCTTCATTGAGCTGCTTGTAATTTACTATGGAACTGCTAGTAGAGCAAATCTGTTGGCGACACTTTATATTTCACTGGAACAGCAATCTAAATAAGATGCAATACAGTACATTGAAGTTTTTATGTACTTACCTGTAGTTGCATAATAAAACATGAGTTATGACATGAGTGTGCTTATGTACAGTACTTAATAGTCACTCATATCAATTTTAATAACATGCTGCATAGAAAGATGCTGCCTGTTTTGTTGGGTTTTTTTTTAATAAAGCATGTTTAACCCAATGTTCATATATTAATCCCCTAGAAGCTTGACACTAACTTATTACTAGCCCCTTTTGCCTTGGGTACATACACAAATTGTTGTTTAGTTATTGTAGGGCTGCTCATCATAAGTGCAATGCTGCAGGCATTAAGGGTTTTTTTATACTTACACTGAAACATTTATTTTAAAGCAATTATGCACATATATATTTCACAGCAGTTCTGAGAAGAAACGCAGTAATGCCACAGGGTAAAGGCTGGCACACTCCTTGGTCCTGGTTTCTTCCTATCTGACTGTAGGCACCTAAATATCTCTGCTTAGGGAGAAACTCTGCTGCAATCCCTCTGCTGTCAGTGGTCTGGAGGCAGCAGCTGGTTCACACCTCAGCCAGACTGTATTGCCCATAGAAAGTGCTTTGTTGTCCTTATTGACTGAGCAGTGAAGACAGGGAAACTGAGTAGGAGTAGATAGGGGGCCACTACACCCTCAGGGCTCTGCTTCTGACTACATGCACTTTTTTTTCCAAAGCTATCCCTGGAAGGCAGTGGTAGAAGATCAGACCTTACCTGGAGCAGCAAGCTTCTCTGGCCTTGAACCAGGAATTGGTTGTTGCAGTCAGTAGCATTAATGTAAAGGCTCAGGCTTTAAGACCACTGCTAACTGACCTAGCAACAGCTAATGAGCTAACCTAATGAGAATTAGGTTCTTTGCATGAGCTTCTGTTGAACCATGTGGATATACCTTTAATTAAGAGCTTGAATAATTAAGAAAAGCTGGGACAAGGTTCCCCTGTTTTCCAGTGTCTAGCTCACTTCTGTAAGTCAAAGGAGTAGGATCATCTGTATGATCAGACATGAAAATAACAATAGGCAGCAACTTGGTTCAGCACAAACATGACTTTTCCACAGAGCTACCTTTCAAAGTAGAGTCATGCTATTAAAATCCCCTGTACTTTTGTAAAAAAGAAAAAAACTTTGTATAAGTGAAAAAAACCTCCTGAGAAGGCCATAAGAATATCCCTTGTGGTAAAGGGCATAGAAAGGTATATCGACTGGAAGCAAGTCAATGAAGTTGAAACTGGAAATATAATGCAAGGTCCAGTGTTCCATTAAGTATTTCAAGTAGTTAAGTAGCATGCTGTCCACTAGTAAATTAATGCTATGCCTTTTTGACACCATACATTGAGTTCAGCCATGTGTTATGAGATGAGAGAACTGCTGAGTAAGGGTTTATGTGATCATTAACAACTTTTCTTCTGGTCTCAGGTGCAATTTGTGCAGTTTAACAGCAAGACTCCTCATGACTTCAGCAGGGTTAAGACTTCATGCTGCAAATTTATTTCTCTGACCAGTCACGAGCTTTGACCAGACCATAATCTTGTCTCCAGAACTAATCCAGACTGAACACAGCTATGAGTATGTGCAAAAATTTAACATGTGATTGAGCAAGCGACAATTATATCCAGGAGGGTCCATCCCAAATGTTGAGATCTCTGTAGCTCTGTGTTTCTGTTCACCAAAGCCTTGTGTTCATTCCTAAGCATGGCTTAGTACTAGTGATATATCACATGGCACATAGGTAGCAGAGCCTTTACATTGCTCCTGCCTACTCTCATGGTAATGGCTTCACCCAGCAGACAAAAATTGTACAAGAAAGCTTTTTCACACTTTTCTTTAAATGATGTGAAATCAGAGCTGCACAAAGCCAAAGCAGAGAGCTGGTGGCACAGGTGCTGCTGGCAGGAGGTCTTGGGCACCTGCTGAGCAACACTTGTGGTATCGTCTTGAAGACAAGATGCTCTCTCTCATTTATTTTCACCTCCTTTTACTAAGGCTAAATGGTTTGATTTTCAAAGGTGCTGAGCCTTTCTGTCTCCCACTGACTTCAGCTGGAATGACAACTGTCTCACTTCTGGGGTCTGGGGGGGGCAGGGGTGGTGGGATTGTGTGTGTGGGGTGTCACTTTACCAAGCTATAACACTAACTTCAGGCACCTGACTATTTCCTTAGTCTCTCTCCAACTGAAAATTTCGGGCCATAACTCCTTAATGAGCTCCTTTCTTTCACATATCTGATGTAAAATTAACCTGGGCTTTAATCACTCCAGCCTCACCATTAGAGAGATCACCATAAGCACCCTCTGAATATTTGTGCCCTGGAGGATGCAGCTCTAAGAAAATTGGCCTTTTACTAAAACATCTGGCTCAGCCAGGGGACCTGGTCACATCTCCCGGCCCTGTTACAGACATTTGGTGTGACCTGGAGTAAACCACAGTGAACAGACATTTCTTGCCAGCTGACTCGATTCTTACTCGGAAATGATTGCATAAAACCACACTGTTTATTCAGACATCAGGATAAGCCCAAAGCCATTGCAAGTGGCTGGCACTGTGGCGTGCCACTGCTGCTGGACACCTTCCTTTTTTTGTGTTTGTAACTCACAGCAGAAATACAAAGCCTTGCGAGTTCCCAGGTACTGGATTCCTGCACATAGTACCTGCTGCCTTCATTCCTTTAATCATACAGTAGCCATAACTCCTCCCACACTGTGCTATAAACACCTTATGAGGTTCAATGTGGTGTCATCAACTCCCTCTGCTAAATATTACTTGAAGAAAAACACCTCCTCAAAGACCAAACTGAAGATGCCATTAGTGTAATCACACCTGTAACCACCAGCTCACTCAACTTAGGGCCTTGTCCTGTTAAGCAACACAAAGCAGATAGATTAGGTGTTGTGTTTAAATTCAAGAAGCTATATATGAATACAAGAAAATCGTTAGTAGCTAAGGCAACTAATTGTAATGGATTTTTTATTTTTCATAACAAATACCAAATTAAACTAAAGAAGGAAAGAGACAAAAAAAACCCCCAAAAATCCCACCATCCAAAAAACCCAAAACACCCCCAACAAGAAAGAACATTATTTAATAAAAGACACTCTTTTAATAGTACTTGGAGCATCACATTTCAAACTATACACAGCAACACAAAACAACGGATATTAAATATAAGGATAGCTGACTGCTCATGACACAGGCCCAGCCAGCATGGCAGAAGAGATGCACAGACCATAAAGGCTGTGTGTCCAGCTTGTTCCCTGCAAACCAACCACCTGGCTGCTGCCAGTTCCCTGATGTGGTGAGTTCATCTGCATAGAAAATAATGTACATCAGTAGATACCTCAAGAATAGTAAGAGCAAAGCAGTAATGTATATCCTATTCCCTTAAAATTCTGAGTCTTTGATTATTTTCAGCTCATGGATTTCCTCTTTTTGCCT
>NW_010262759.1:0-698 GCF_000690775.1 Eurypyga helias
GCCGGTGTCAAACCGGCTCCGTGCAGCAGGCGTGGGCTGTACCCGGAGCCGAGCACCGTTAACCCCGGAAACAGGCTCCGAGCCCTTGGCAAAGGACTTGGGATGGTGGCGCAGGAGGCCATCCCCCTCTTTGGATGCCGCTCCCTCAGGAAGAAGGGGGCCATGCCACGGGATGCGGGAGCTCCGGGCCAGGCTGCGATCCCACAGCGCAGGGGCGAGAAGGAATGCAACTGCCCCGGTTCCTGACTGGGGGGAATCCCAGCGGGACCGTCGCTCTTCCCGCTGGGACAACGGGGGTGAAACCAGCCCCTGCCTGGGCACAATGACGCGAGGGACCCCGAACGTTCTTCTCCCACCCTGCGTCCAGCACGTCTGTGAGCTGGACGCCGCTTCCCGCCGGCAGAGCCCCGGAGCTGTTCCCCCTGCGTCGCCCCCTCGCCGGGTTACCCACCCATGGGGGTCTCCGCCGGGTCCTCTTCCACCTCGGGGGGGTCCTCCCCACGCCGCTCCTCCTCCGCGCTCAGCGACACGACGTTCATCACCAGGATGGGGAGCTCTGCGTACGGAGAAGGGACATTCCGAGGAGCTGCGGAGTGCTCCCGACTTCCCACGCCGGGCTGTGCCGGGAGCGCGCCCACCGGCCAGGGCAAGCTGCGGCTCCACACTCCAGGGCACGGAGGGCCCGGGGGGGGTGGTGT
>NW_010262759.1:767-1093 GCF_000690775.1 Eurypyga helias
GGCGTTGGAAGGGTCTGCCCAGGGAGGTGGTGGCGTCCCCATCCCGGGAGGGGTTTCAGAGCTGTGTGGATGAGGCACTTGGGGACACGGGGGAGTGGGGGGCTGGGCACTGCTGGGGTGACCCTAAAGGGCTTTTCCGACCTCAGGATCCTTGGGAAAGTGTGTGAGGTGTTGGAAAGAGCTGGAGTGGAGCCACACACGGACCAAGTGCAGAGGGAGGGCTGGGAGCCCTGTGCTGTGGCTTACCTGGGGCTTCTGGAGGGGCTCCGACGTCTCCCAAAGCCTTATCCACCTGGCCCTTCTCCTCTGGTGTTTTTGGGGACTCC
>NW_010262760.1:0-6550 GCF_000690775.1 Eurypyga helias
GAGGTAGGCAGGTGGCTTGCGTGCGCGGGCAGTCACGCGTGTAGCTGTGCAGCGCTTCACCCGCGTAACTACCAGCCCCCAGTCCCTGGTTACTTGTTCCCACACGTTTCGACCCGTCCTGCTGCTTCCACCAGTGTGTGGGTGGCCACGTGGCAAACCTGTCTGGGGAGGTGTTCATGTGAGGAATAACGACTCTACAACTCGGCTGGAATTGCAGCAGGGTCAGCGCGCCCGTGGTGCCCCGGCACTCGTGCTGAGAGCAGGAGGGCGGCCTGTGCCGAGCAAGAGCGAGTGGCGCTGGGGTGGGCGGGCAGGCGGGTGGGACTGTTACTCAGCAGCGTGCTGCTGCACGACTTGGCCTGGCCACTTCCCAGAGCCATCGTGATGGTGTCACATGGAAGTGCAGAGCTTCAGTTAAGGGATTTTTACAGTCAGAAATCAGTAAAATATTCGTGTTTCTCCTGACCGCCCTACCCTTTGATTGGTACCACCCATGAGAGTACTGCAGAACTTACTGGTTTCATGATTATTTTTTAAAGACAACAAAATAACTAACATGTTTAATTTAGAGCATACTGGTCTTAGGATGCAGAGAGAGGTTTTTGTAAAACGTGGGGGTTTTGAGGTATCAGACTGCCAGAGCTCCGTGTCTTTGAGGTGCAGATTCCAATGAGCCCTGCAGAATCCAGGGGGCTGTGCAGATGGAGGATGTACAAGAAATTTGCATGTTAATGCAGATTTGGACCATGGGCTCTAAAAGCCCAACACAAGATACCTCTAAGAAGAGGATGGTGAGGGCAAGTTTATTTTGCTTGAATTGTTAAAGCGTTTATATCTCATATCGTTAAAGTGCATACTGCATTGGTATTCCTAGTAGACTAGTGCCTATAAAATTAAATTTCAATTTGTTGCTTTTATATAATTTTTTTCAAGTGAGCATAGGGAAAAACTAACCGGTAGAATTATGATGTGGCATAATCCAGTGATAATGTTACCATAAAGTTTAATGACTCCACTGAGTTTAGAAGTATATTGGAGATTTTAAATTTCTGGCGGTTTTCAAAACCTGCCGTAGCTGCAGTTTTGGAGATAGTCTTGTACATCTTAGTAAATTATTTTCCTGTTATGCATAATAATTTCTTCCGCTAAAAATTCACATAATTTCTTCCTATGTAAAATAACGGGTTTTAATATTTTCCAAGCAGCACAAGTAATTTATTTAACTTCAGAGGACACGCACATATGTGCATCTGAGTTGTACACAAGTAACAGTAGTTACTATAGCTGTTCCTTAATTGAGCTTGTCTTTGTGCCAGCATCAGCTTGAATTAGCAGGAAGATACTCATGGTGCAAACCAGCACTGAAGTATTCGGAGAGTTACTGCACACACTAGCCGAGCAATTGCCAGCTCCAGCATCAGCACTGGTTCTGCGCCCCACACTGCTGGCATCAGCTTTTGTCAGTTTGTGCTAGGAACTTTCACGTGTGGCCAGGCAGGAACAATGTTCCATTTGTATTGGCATTAGGTCAAGATATAAGGTCAAGATATATTAGGTCAAGATATCTAACAGTGCTGTTAGATCAGAGATATCAGCCATTCTCACAGTTTAGGGAAAATGGATGAAAAATAGCATCCAAAGATGTCGGTAAAGAGTTTAAGTTAAAAATGGATGGCTTGCTGTGTTGGCAGAACGTGTACAAGGCCTCTCTTGAAGGTCAGGGTAGGAAGCCTGTGCTAGGTTTCATGCTGGATAGTAGCAACTTCTCATTTGTGAAGAAATTTGGAGGAGCACTATTTCAGGCCATAGCGACAGCTGTGGGAGACAAATGCCTACAAGCAGACATAGAGGGATTGGGAGTACAAGCATCCTGCCTGCTGTCTTCGGATCTCCAGGGACTGTGATTCTGAATGGTGGAAAAGTGGTGGAGGTCTTTGGGTTCAAGATTTTGAATCTTTAATATTTTTCTTCCAGTTCTTCCTAAGAAGAAGGTTTTATCTTGCTTTGGGTTTATCTTGCTTTTATTGTTCTGGGAGCTCCCATGTTGTATGTAGTGTTTTCATACAAATGTCAGAATATCTCAGATGCCTTAGGACTACATTTTTAGTAGCTTTCAGAGCTAAAATGACCCTGTACAGTTGCTCATTTGTTTTGGAAGTGGATCTCCCTGACTACAGCTTGGCACGACACTGCACTGAAAAGGGCTGTTTTCTCTCTGCTTGGAGAAGGGAGGGAGGGAATTCCTTGTCTCCAAGCATCAGCTATGCTGTAACTGGGTCAACGAAGGTGAGGACTGAAAGGCAGAGTGTCAGAGCAGTTCACCAAGCTGGAACAGGGACTGGTAACAAGGGCGTCTGCACGTAGTACCTGCTCTTACCCTCCTCACTTATGCACTCTGTGGATCTGTAAGGTATGCTCGGCATCTCTTCTTCTCTTTTCCTATTCCTTCTGACGTGTGCTAATTTCTCATGGCAATTAATGTGTGGCTCTGTCTGCTGTAAACCACAATCAAGGGTCCAGAGTTCCTGGGACAGTAGAACAGGCAGTGGGGAGGAAACTGGTTTTTGAGAAAGTGGAAAGAGCAGGGCGGAAAAAAATTGTCCTTGAAAGACACCAGAGTTAGATGAATGTGAAAAGTGAGCTTGAAGAGGAATCGAGAAAAAGAGAGCATGTGGTTTGGAGAGGAAGAAAGTTTAGTGGTGTAAACAAGGAAGAGGAGAGCTGAGGGAGAGTTTGTTTCTTCCTGGCAGTTGTAATAGGAAGCTGATTGCTTTGATGTCTTGTGTAGTACCTGCAATGAGTCTCTAACTCTTTTCCAGTGTGTGTAACAAGGATGCTTATGTTGAGTGCGGGGACCAAAAGTATCTAAGCAAACAAAAAGCCAAAGCAACATGAAGCCAGCACAGAACCTGAGGCCCCTCAGGGTAAGTTCTTTCTTCAGTGACTGTGAAAGATTGATAACTTTTTCAAAACTTTAGATGAAATGGGCCATTACTGGTGGCTAGTGGTTTGACACCGGAAGAACTCTTTCGAAGACGTGCGTTCTTGCTGAATATTCTTTGGACCGAAGCCTTTATGATGTATTTCTTACTAAGAATTCCTTTGCTCAAGTATTTAACTTTTTGAAAGGCTAGGTGGCATATAAGTCAAGATTTGCTTCAGAATAAACAATGGCTTTCTTAATAACCCTTGTACCTTTAAGAATGAACAAATCTCCTAATAAACTGCATGGTTTATTAATTTTTAAAGTACCTTAAGGCCCAATCCTTTAGTCATTAATCAAGGACAATTCATGCTGTCCTTAGTGAAATATGTCTGGCAGTGATAATGTCTTGATTTCTGTGTTTCTGTGTGCATGCAAGCTGGGGAATACTTGAACTGTTTCACTGTCAGTTTGTCAGTTTGGTAGGCTTTAATGATTTAATATCCAGTGTTTATACCATGACAAATTCCATGCAACATGTGAAGTTTTTAATATAACTAAAAATATTAAACAATGTGAATACAGTGATACAAAAATGTTGGGTTTTTTTAATCTGATATTTGTTGGTGATTAGAAGCTTTATCAAATAACGACGAAGAACAATGCAACCTGAAAACGTGTTTTGTTGAGGAACCCACTCCGCAGAATGCTTGTTTCCTTAAAATTAGAAAAGTTGCAGTATGTCATTGTCAATGAAAACTGAAAGTCTCTGTTCTTTCTGAATGAAGCTTTTTCAAAACTGACATTCATAAATGTCTTTAAAGCTGTTTTTCATTTCTCTCTAGCCACAAAATGCTTCTGTGTATAGCGTGAGTCATGCAAAAGGGTTACGAGAGTTACCGCCCCTACCTGCTTCTGCTTCAGCTGCATCTTCAGAACTGTATCAGGTATGTGCTCTCTCCTCTTGTCTCAGCACATACATTGAATTACATCTGCTATCGTGATTTTAGGCGTCATATATTGCCAGGCCTTAGGCAAATGAAGTAAAGATAGGAAAAGCTATTGAAATTACTAATTAACGTACTAAGCACGTTGTCAGGTACTTCATTACTCTGCTCTTATTTAGAAAAGTGTTGTTACGACTTCTGTTATGATTTGGGTATTAAACCTTGGCAGTTTAAATCTGTTCTTTAGATTTGTAGTCAATTATTTGCTGTCATATTTTGGATTAAATATTTTGAGTTTAAGTTTCTGGGGAAGAAAGCAAATAGTAAAAGTATTTTTCTTCCAAACAAATTGGGATTTCCCACGACCACCACCATTATTGCTAGCCAAGGTTAAACCACTTGCACAGCCACACCACTACAGCCTCTGCTGTGCGACACAGATTTAAGTTACATATGACAACATGAGGAGGGGAAGAAGAGAGAACTGCCTTTCCCCACCATAAATGCCTCACAGCTGCTTGTTTGTGTCAGCCCTTCAGTTCATTTAAGATGTCTTTCTTTAGAAATGTATTGTTTGTAAAGAAATTGAAGTAGTTTCTGATGGAAAATGGGTTATTTTGTACTATGAAAATAGGAAATTTTAAGTGGAACATATACTCTATAATAATGGTTAAAAAGGGAAAAATTTTCAATGAATAGTTACATTTAAAAAAAAAATTTTCATCCCCAAATAGGTTGTATTTCTGAGAGTGTGTTAAGGGTTTATATAAGACACAGGAGCTGATTTAGCCACTACCGAAATTTTTAAGTGGTAGATTTTTGCCAGATGACTGCCGCCTTCTCCAGAAACAGCTCTTCCTTTCTGATCAACTTTTTGCCCAAGAGGTTCCCATGGGTATCACAACATAGCAAGGCACTTGCTGTGCACCCAGAAAGTTACTCTACCTAGTGGGGAAGAATATAGTTTACAAAGTGGGCCTAATTAAGAGAGAATATGAGAATTCAGAGGGTATGTTGACTTCAGCAGTTCCTGAAGATACACAGTGACTTTCTGGGGAAGATCTCTGAATTATTTTTAATTCTTGTATCAGTTTGCCCCCCAGAACTGTAATTCAGGGGCCTACCCACCTGCCTAGTGTGTGCATTGGAAGAAACTGAGCTGAAAAGATTCTCCGAACTTTCAGAAGCTAATTTAAGGAATATGATTGCAGTAGCAGTGTGAATACTTAGAATTGTAGAATCACAGACTGGTTTGGGTTGGAAGGGATCTTAAAGATCATCCAGTTCCAACCCCCCTGCCGTGGGGAGGGACACCTTGCACTAGACCCGGTTGCTCAAAGCCTCATCCATCCTGGCCTTGAACACATCCAGGGATGGGGCATCCACAGCTTCCCTGGGCAACCTGTCCCAGTGCTCCCCACCCTTTCAGGGAAGAGTTTTTCACCCAGAAAGTTACTCTACCTAGTGGGGAAGAATATAGTTTACAAAGTGGGCCTAATTAAGAGAGAATATGAGAATTCAGAGGGTATGTTGACTTCAGCAGTTCCTGAAGATACACAGTGACTTTCTGGGGAAGATCTCTGAATTATTTTTAATTCTTGTATCAGTTTGCCCCCCAGAACTGTAATTCAGGGGCCTACCCACCTGCCTAGTGTGTGCATTGGAAGAAACTGAGCTGAAAAGATTCTCCGAACTTTCAGAAGCTAATTTAAGGAATATGATTGCAGTAGCAGTGTGAATACTTAGAATTGTAGAATCACAGACTGGTTTGGGTTGGAAGGGATCTTAAAGATCATCCAGTTCCAACCCCCCTGCCGTGGGGAGGGACTACTTCCGCTAGACCAGGTTGCTCCAAGTCTCATCCAGCCTGGCCTTGGACACTTCCAGGGATGGGGCTTCCACAGCTTCTCTGGGCAACCTGTGCCAGTGCCTCCCCACCCTCTCCGGGAAGAACTTCTTCCTGATAACTAATCTAAACCTCTTCACTTTCAATTTAAACCCTTTACCCCTTGTTCTATCACTACAGGCCCTTGTAAAAAGTGTTCCCCCACAGCTTCCTTGTAGCCCCTTCAGGTACTGGAAGGTGCTATAAGGTCTCCCCGGAGCCTTCCCTTCTCCAGGCTGAACAAGCCCAACTCTCCCAGCCTGTCCCCATAGCAGAGGGGCTCCAGCCCTCGGAGCATCTTCGTGGCCTCCTCTGTACTTGCTCCAACTGGTCGATATCCTTCTGATGTTGAGGGTTCCACAGCTGGACACGGTACTGCAGGTGGGGTCTCAAGAGAGCAGAGTAGAGGGAGAGAATCCCCTTCCTCAACCTCCTGGCCATGCTGCTCTGGACCCAGCCCAGGATAGGGTTGGCTTTCTGGGCTGCCAGCGCACACTGCCGGCTCATGTTCAGCTTCTCATCCACCAGCACCCCCAAGTCCTTCTCCTCAGGGCTGCTCTCGATCCATTCTTAGATTAGATTAGAAACAGGCTAAATACAAATGTAGATCTTTAGGATCCGTGGTATGAAGTACATTAATGATTCTGACTTACGTACGTCTCAGAGGGTGTCTTGCTAAGAACGACACCCTCAGAGACCCCATGTCCCTTATGCCTAAGAGCTATCTTATTGAAATTTAGACATCAGGACCGATGACAAGTCACCTGAGAAAACATGGAATGATCAGTCAGCAGG
>NW_010262760.1:6575-13415 GCF_000690775.1 Eurypyga helias
TGTGGGAGAGAGAGAAAGATGAGGGATGAGTTTGTTAACTTGTATCATTCGACTGTTACAAGGATTGGGTGTTAAAAGTAGACAGGTCATTAGCAAAGGCTTGAGGAATAAGAATTTTCAAAGTTTAAGCAAATGTAAGGAGAAGAGGAAAAGAAACGATGGAAATGTGGGGGAGTAGAGAGAAGTAGATAATGTACTACTGCTGTGTATTTATAAAAAAGACCTTGATTATGCAAACAAAATGTATGAGTATTCCTACTGAACCATTGTGTAAAATTACTCTTATACATGTGTGAAATATCAGGATTTAAAAATAGATTGGTTGTCAAATGCCTTGTAAGTCAGACTTGCATATTTGCTTTTTAAACTAGTTGATCTTTAACCCTGTTCTAGCTCTGAGAAGAGCTATCATGCTGTGTAAAACAGTTGCCTCTTTTTTTTTTTTTTTTTTCCATTTCAGTGTGTCCTTAAGAACAGCTGTTATCCTCCTTTGATGCAACAAGTATCAATGACTGTAGCAGCTCCATTCAAAGAACAGAATTACTGCCGAAGCCCAAGTGAATCCATAGCTAATAACTATTCTCCTGCTGCACGGGATTTAAAATTGAAAAATCTGCACAAATTAAAGTCCTCTTCAGTGTCAGGGACATCACTGCATTCAGCAGCGCAGAGAGCAGCCTCACCGTGTATCCATATTTGAATGTGTTTATATGTTTAGCTTTGCTTATTCTATATGTTTTTATCTCTAATTGTTTATCTGTTAAAGCATTATCCCTGTAAAAAAAAAGAAATCACTTTAATCAACACTTACAAGCTTTCCACCTCAGGCCCAGTATAAACAAATTTCCAAAAGCATGCATAACCATTACTATTAAAGGTAAGGAGAGTTTCTGATTAGTTAGGTTCATCCCTCCAAATAATCACATGCAATTATTTGGAGGGAATTTTTTGCAAAGCAGAAAATGAGCAAAATACAAGTTAGCTCTTATTATTGCTAGAAGTAAAAGTTAGTACCAATAAACCATAGTTTTGTACGTGCTGTCAGTCTGTCTGTGAATATACTCATCCTGCATTGTTGCTTTGCGTTCCTGAAGTGTTAGAAACTTACATTTCCCTGGGATAGATGAGACATAATAGCTTCAATATGTGCTTAGTCCCCTTGTATGCTATCTAAGAAGGGTTTGGTTTTGTTCCTTGGGCCTCTTTGAAGAGTTTCTTTGTCATACACCTGCTTCTGGTTTTCACCAATCTGAAATAATACTTTATTTGAAAAATATTCCTCTATGTGATTTTCTTAACTGGTGCTTAAAGCCTCAAAAGCATCTGATCCTTCTAGGAAAAAGCTCAAACTTACACAAAGAAGTCAATGGAATTCTGATAGGTAACGTGCTGTAATGTTATAAAGATAGAGATTATTACAATCAGTCTAGGTATGCAAATGAGCCGATTCGAACTTTTGGCTCAGACTGTTAAGATTTTGATAATTACCTGAAAATAGGTGGAGATCTTGGGCAACCTAAAGAGTAATAATACTAGTAGGTCTGGCTCTGATAGGATTGCTTATAAGATACTACCTGCCTGAGTGATACTGTGCAGCTGTGAGGTTTAGATGATTGTATCCTTTCTGGTGAAGTACTCTCTTATACAATTTTACTGCGGGTTTTTTATGAGTAATTGAAATACTTCATAGGTTATACTTGTCTTCAGTGCAGTAAGCAGTTTATATAATGCTTGTCATTTGCCCATATTGATTTAAGAATCCATTACTGCTTCTTTAATCACTAAACATGTGTGGTTTTTTTTGGAATTACACCAACTTTGTTAAACAGTCTGGGTCCCGTTTCACTGGGTGCACCTGCTCATATGCCAGAATTACATGTCATTCATTATATGGACGACCAACCATTGACCCCAGAAGAACAATTTGCTATCATGAACCTAAATGAGAAGGAGAAAAGTAAGCGAGAAAAGCCACCTTCAAGAAGTGATATAGAGGTATTTATATGATTTCTTTTTAAGATAAAAGTAGCAGCAGTAATCATCTGCAGTATATGTCTGTAAACTGTTTACTTAAAAGTCGTTGAGAAAAGAAGGCAGTACATGAGGTTTAGACCTGGTAAATATTGAAGGTAGCAAACTGCTGTTAAGTAGTGTCATCTCCTTTCCCAGTTGTTTCCCATTCTAGCTACTCGGTCTGATTTTTGTTCTAATGGTTTT
Organism: Eurypyga helias; assembly: GCF_000690775.1. Classification (NCBI taxonomy): domain Eukaryota; kingdom Metazoa; phylum Chordata; class Aves; order Eurypygiformes; family Eurypygidae; genus Eurypyga; species Eurypyga helias. The sequence goes on from NW_010262760.1 coordinate 8,793, forward strand.
GCGAGTAGACCTATCTTCCCAAATTCTTAACCTCTGACATTGTTGGCAAGGACTTCAGTGATTTAATATGCTACACTCAGTTCTATTGGTTTATATGCTTCCATCAAAACAGATGAAAGTATTGTAAAAATGTCACGCATTGGCAGTGCTTTCAAAAGAACCAAGAGATAGATAGCAAAAATCCATTATATTCAAACACCTTTCAATTATGGAAAAGGTTTAAGTGATAGAAAAGCTAAAGATATGTTGTAGTAATTGATTATCTGTCAGAAAATTCATACAACAAACATGTTTTTAATTTTATTTTTAGCGGTATTGTTACTACATATATAATGGAGTGCAGGACGACATGCTGGCACCTCAGGATAAGGAAGTGATGAATGCAATTTTAAAGCATGTTCCAACTTACCTTCTTGCTAATCCAAACCTGGAGAATTTACTCGCAAATTTGAAAGAAGAGATTAAGGCAGACTATTGTATCAGCCTCAAGAAAGCCATTGGTAATGCTCAAAATCTCTTAGCAATTCAGAGTACGTAGACATTTATTGCACTTTGAAAGCAAGTCTGCTGTTCTTAGCAACCTTGGAGAATTCCTTTGGGGTCAGTAGAACTGCAGTAGGTATCTGTGGTCATGTTACATAACATTGCAGTTTCAACAAATACCTATTCGCTAAACTCTACATTCCATCACTTAAACATAGTTATTTACAACTTGAGTAGTTCTGGGTACGTAGAATCGTTTTGTCCATGCTTAGACAGTTTCCTATTCCTAATTCAAATCCAAAACACATTAAAAATGCGTAATTCTGCATCATCTCATCAGATGTATAAAGAGAGGGTTCATCAAACAGTGGTGGACAAGGAGTAATCATCTTAATTTGTAACAACAGAAATTGGGTAAGAAATTAGATAGACATTGTAACTATAAAGGTCATGAAGCACTGCAGCAGATTATTCATTGATGGAGGCTCTGAAGTGCAGGATAGAGAAGTATCTGTCAAGAGCAATCCAGTTGATCCTGATGTGGGGAGAGGGCAAACCAGTCTATTTTAACAGATACTTCCCAGAGTAACATTTTTGTTACTCTGCAGTGAGTGTTGATATTAACAGCCAAATTCATCTGTCTCATAACTCCAGCGAGGCCAGGCGTTACACTGCGATCACGTCACAAGTTCAAAGAATTTCATTTAAGACATTACAGAATTAAGGAAAGTTAGGTGATACATGTGCATGATTACACTACTCATGTCCAACAAATTGAAGATTATCATATGTAAATAAAATTTTAAAAAAGCCAAAATTCTTGAAAACATCTGACAGTGAATGTGGAAGAGACAGTTCTGTAGAACATGAGATTTTTAAATTTGCTTTCTAGTAGTCTTAAAGTTTTCTTAGGTTTTCCACCTGTGAAACAATTAATTTCATTTTCTTAAATAAGCTGACCAGTAAGTAGATGTGGCCTCTCATTCATGACAGTATAAAGTGATTGAACAGTTCCACTCTACCTTCTGTAGTCTCTGATATCTTTCTAAATATCCTTTAATTTGCCTTTTATCGTTGTCACAGTTTTAGTGGTTTTGGTCCCTTTTTGTGGTAATGCTGATGTCAACAAAGGGTAGTGAGTCCACTTCCCAGCTTTTGTTAATCTTCTATCTAGTGGGCCATTGGTGGGAACTGGTAGCACATGAGTTTTGGCATTTATCACATCATAGAACAGCTCTTTGAATGTCATATCCTTCCTAGATTAAACAGATGAGTAATAACATTCCTGTGTTTCGCAAGCACTTAAGAAGCCTTCTAAAACTCATCCGTGAAAGAAATATTTCCACCTCTGGTTGATGGATGAGGAATTGAAGCACAAAATAAATATGCTTCAACTGGAAAGACAGAACGAAAAGCCATTTCTCCCATCTCCCATTTTTAGAACCAGGACCGATTCTTGTTTTCTTTTTCTGAAATGATTTTATAGCCAAATTGGTAATTTTATTATTGTGCATAATTCTAAGGCTTCCTGAACTATGGTGATGGTCTGTTTTCATATGCAGGTTTTGGCCATACATACAGTCTCACTGTGATATATATGATTTGTTCTAGTTGATTACATCTTGATGGATCCAGCTGAGAGAGAGAGACTGTCTATTGGAAGTATCCCACGTCCTTTTCCTCAGAGAGTTATCCATGCACCAGTCCCATGGCACAGCTCTTACAAAAAAGTGAAAAGCTGGAATGAAAGGAATCTATTCATAGTGAATCCATTGATGCTCACATTGCAACAGCTCTGGCTGTCTGAGTAAGACAGGGTCATAGTTCATAGGATCATCCTTAAATTCATAATGTTTTTCTTTTATGGCTTGTTCAGAGAGCACCTCTGCTGACTACTCTAAATATGCTGTGAGATCCTGGCGGAGCCATTAGAAAGTGGCAAAATCTCTTCTGTTTTCTAAAGAATTTTTTTTTTGAGCCTGTAAGAATCTGAACACAAAAGTATTGCTTCTTCTAGAGTGAATGCAAGTAGGAACATGTCCACAGTGAAGAATGGGTAACTGCGTGGTATGAAAAGATCATCCCCTTGGTTAAAATGTTGTCCCTGAGTTACGATGCAGTGTTCAGTGATTTGGAATACTTATACTGATTCCTGAAATTAACAGAACTCTAAAAATTGAGCCTCTTTCAAATGTCTGTAGTTGGAAGTTGTTGTGGGGACTTTTGAAAATGGAGTTCTGTTTTCTTATGAAGTTAAATGTGGTAGTTAGTAATCCTCAGAACTGTTTTTGCATTTAAGTAACATTTGTAGGAATTTAAGCTCTTGTATGTTACAGACTGTGATACATGCCGTGCTGCTTATTATTCCCTCCCCCCACCGCCCCCAGGGTAGCCAGGATAGGTACTTATTACTACTAATATGGAATAGAAGGTGTCATTCTGTGTATTATTTAATCTATGGATACACTAATGAATCTAGGAAAAGGACAAGAAATTACTCTGACCATTTTAACAAAAAATTAACACAATTTATATATAAAATGTACAAAATGCAATTTGTGAAGCCTTTTATGTTTGCCAGTAGCACAAAAACCTCATTAGAAGTGACTTGTTGGGCAGCTGAGCAATGGAGGGATATGCGTCAATGAAATGACATTATTAGTGTTTGTAAAGACATGTGAGACCTTGCTGACTGTATTTCTTCTTTTTTTTTTTTTTTTTTTTTTAAACCAGAATTCCATAAAATAAATACTATTTGGTTTACTTCTGTAGGTATAGTCATCTGAGATTTGTTCGCACTGAAGAAATGCTACGGAGAGGCCTGCCACTGTTGCCTGCTGAATTTGAGGAGGTTGTTCGAAGGCACTGTGTGGAAGCTCACAATATTCTTCAAAACAAGTCAGTGCCAAATGCAGTAACAGTAGATAGAGTATCCTAGAGTCTTGATTTACATGAAGCTCCCTGTTTTTAAAAAAAAACAGATCTTAGTCTGAGATGACACAAGTCCCAACCCCCAGGCTGCCAAAATAAGGGGGAAAATAGCAGAGAGGGATAAACATCTGGGTGCTGAATGAGCTATTGAAGCTGCAAGAGTGCTTGCACAAGAACAAGTTGGGAATAAACTGACTATGAATACAGGCAGACTGGAAATTAGAAGGTTTCTAACCATGAGACGAGTGGAGTCTAAATCTATAAAAACAGTGACAGAAAAGATAATTTTTTTAATTAGGCAAATCGAAAGAGATTATTTCAGGTAATAGCCCATGATACTGGGAGACTACATTCTGCCACCTGAGATCTCTTCTAGACTCAACGTTCCCATTTAATGCTAATAATTTAGTATTGTCACTAGTATTTTGTCTATTAATATTAATTTAAACTAATAGTAGGGGGCCATTATAACAAGAATTCTTATCTTAAAAACTCAGGTTTCCTCTGAGTCCTGGTAGGTAGTTTGTTTGACATCTAGTTAACAATTCTCTGCTAGTCCCTTGAATTTTGCTCATTCTTTGGTTAATTTCTCAGCTTAGATTTCATTGCAAGGAGCAAAATAAGACTAGTAAGTTTTTAAAACTTTGTCTCCATGTTATTTCCTGGTAGGTGGATTCCAACTTGTGCATCCATTTTCTGTGATCAAAAAAGGAAATGGCTTCATTTTGCTCCCCAAAATGACTCTGACTCCTCTGAGCAAGTGGAAAGCTATTTTCGTTCAGTGGCAACTCTAATGTCACTACAATTACGTGAGATGGTTGTTAACTCCTTAGAAGATCTTCTTGCATTTTTTATGATTCACAAGGTATATCCCATGAAGTATATCTGTAGTTTTCAGTGGTAGGTAGAGATAATAATTCTTACAGACACAAAATGTGATTCACTTTGAAAGCTGAAATGCCCCAGATAGCTCTCACTGCCACAAAAAATGGCTGGATCCTTCCAACAGTTGTGCAAACTCTCTGGAATTTTCTTTGCATGGTCAAGAACCACTCAGTTGAATAATAACTTTGCAGGCCTAAGGTTACAGCTAGCAGTTTATGGGAGTTTTCAACTCTGTCTTGAGTGAGTGTGCTTTTTTTTCCCCCTTTTTTCTCTTCTCCTTGGCCTTAACCATGAAAACCACATAAATGTGTTTTTCTGAAAGCA
>NW_010262760.1:13446-29445 GCF_000690775.1 Eurypyga helias
TGCCCTTTGAAAAGTGTGCACAGTCATGCATGTAATCCATTGCAGAGGTAATTCATGTACGTGGTGTCGCTGTCCATACCAAATGAGTGCCGTGTATTATTTCAAGCAATGCATATAATTAAAACAAACATTGCACCATGAGAATTGTTACCACTCTTTTGGCTATGGTAAAGTTGCCTCTTAGAGGAAACGAGTTCTTTAAATACCAGATCATCCAGGATCTACCCCGATAAGACCAAAAGAAGCATATTTAAGCAGGATAAATCAGATGATCAGAGGGCTGGAGCACCTCTCCTATGACGAAAGGCTGTGAGAACTGGGCTTGTTCAGCCTGGAGAAGAGGAGGCTCCAAGGAGACCTCATTGCAGCTTTCCAGTATCTGAAGGGGGCCTACAAGGGTGCTGGGAGAGGACTTTTTACAAGGGCCTGTAGTGATAGGACAAGGGGTGATGGGTATAAATTGAAATCAGGGAGGTTTGGATTAGATATCAGGAAGAAATTCTTCACAGAGAGGGTGGTGAGGCACTGGGACAGGTTGCCCAGAGAAGCTGTGGATGCCCCATCCCTGGATGTCTTCAGGCCAGGCTGGATGAGGCTCTGAGCAACCTGGTCTAGTGGAAGGTGTCCCTGCCTGTGGCAGGGGGGTTGGAACTAGATGATCTTTAAGGTCCCTTCCAACTCTAACCATTCTATGATTCTATGAAATGCGGCAGAGTAAATACTGCATTGCAGCCAGAGGGTCACACTTAATGCAATATGCTGTCAAACTTCTGCGAAGCCTTGCATCAGGGTGATGATGGCGTTTTGGTGGTTGGGGCTTTCCTTAAGTCTGTTTTGTCTTGTTGGTTGGTTGGGTTTGATTTTTGGATGTTGGGGGGTGGTTTTGTTTGGAGATTTTTTTGGGGAGGTGAGGTGAGTGGGTGGTTTGTTTTTTGGGGTCTTTATTTGGTGTAAGGGGGGGTTGGTGTTGGTTGGTTGGTTTTAATCACTATAGCATCTACATTATGAGTATAGTCATGGATTGGGCCTCCATTACTCTAAAGGCAGTTTTGGGGTGGGGCAGTTTTTATGAACCATACAAAGCATTAAAAAACCAGGATCTTGTATGTGATTCAAGATTTTATTTCTGGTAGGCATTATGGATTTTTTTAGAGCTTTTGTTCGGTATGGTAATTAGTGCTTCTGTCACAAAGGAAAAAATCAAGGCGATCGGGCTTAAGTCCAGTTTCCCAATTCGAATTTGTATAGATTCATTTAGGCGTTGAAACCTTAATCTTGTGTATTGGGGCATCAGTATTTTGAATAAAAATCAGGGGTGAAGATTCCATTGGTGCTGGGTAGTTAAGAGGCTTGGGGGAGTTTGAGTCTTTAAAAAAATTATTATAGTTAAAGCTGATTCGTTTGATATGTACAGTTTTCATTCTTTTCCCTAAGGATGGAAATGATTTTACAGAACCGTATCAAAAAATGCAGTTCTTTGTACCTCAGATACTAGCAGTCAAACTCAGTGTGGAAGAACCCAAGATTGTCTTTGAGCCGCCTTTGAAAGAATGTTGGCATTTAATCACTCATTCCTTCAGGGAGATCCTACTCAGTGCTGAGGAGCTTCCAAAGGTACAGGATAAGTTATAGCTGCGTACAAAACACAGTATGAATTAAAAGCTGTTAGTGATATGAAAAGTTATGAATGAGGCAGAAAAATTACACAAGCAAACTTTGTGTGTAACCAAGTGTTAATTATGAATCAGAGCCTTTACACATTGCAGTATTTTTGCCAAATAATACATTTTTTTGAACCGTTGTGTGAATGGGTAATAGAATACCTTATTTCCTCTATTGTATGTGTCATTACAGTATTTGCAATGGTTCTCTTTAGGTAGAAAGATTTCTGTTTCCAGAATTAAAGAGAGATGATCTTACTCTCTGTACGGTCAAACCAGATGAATCAGTATTTTCAGAGTGTGTGGACAAACTTGAAAAGGTCTTTGAGAGCAACATACTTGGTCCACAGAAGTAAGTTTTGGCTGTTCATTCCATCACCCATCCAAACCCTCAGATTCATAACATATGCATTAGACTCAGGCAAACAGTTTGAGTTGATTTGCTTCTTATTACAGAGAATCTTCATGTTGCAATCTCTTGATTTTGTGATCTTCTGTGTTTAAGGTATTTAAATGTGTACAGGAAATACAGCGATCTTTTGAACAACAGTGCACAGAAAGATGTCACAGATTTCTTGAAAGAAGGTTGTTCTTTAGAAGCTTTAACAGAGGTAATATCTGACAACTGCTCCATATTCATACAGCAGCTAATACATCCCACTTGACTTCCTAATGTATTGCCTACAGAACTTCCATTTAAATGGGTTGTTTTACCCCTGGGAATGCCAGGGAAGACGTCTCAATTTACATAGCCCCTTACTGTACCGCTGCTGTGCAAATGTAGGAGGAGCTTTATTTACTGCTGCCTTCTATGGGTTTTGTTGGGTCCTAGAAGTCGTCCAGTGGAAGGCTGTCCAGAGTATTTGGTGAATCTACATCTTGCTGGTCTTTTGACTCTCTCGTCCTTAGTCAGTTTTCTCCACGTGTATCTCTGCATTCCTGAGTTAGCCTGTGGCTGAATACTTCTTTAGGCAACATGTGGTGTTCCTTAATACCGACATCATATTTGCACATCACTGCACAAAGCTTTCAGCCCTGTGAAATCTGTGGATAGGAGCCAAGCTCTGGGAAGATTAAAAAAAGTTTTTCCTTCTTCTGTTTGGAATATATTATCTGTTTGCTGGATGTGAGCTAACTAGTTGTTGTGTAGCATTTTTCATCTGTGGACTTTAAGGAAAAATAACAGATCTAATAATTACCATTTGTAGAAGATTGACAGCTTAACAAGACTGAAGAGCGAGATTGCTTCCATGCATGTCACTGTCCCTCTGGCCATGTTCTGTCTGGATGCTGAAGAACTGAATGATGAACTCTGCAATCGGACCAAAAATCTTAAAGATAGATTGATTGAATTTGAAGTGATGGAGAACAGAATGTTAAATAAAAGGTACATGTTGTTAGCATGCATGGCTCTTGGTGTCCTTGTGGATTGATGCTGTGTATCTGTGGATGAGCTTGATTCACCTGCTGGCTTTTCTAGTGCTGACCACACATGTGCACGGACACCAAAGTATTTAACAGGAATAGAGATACTTGTGAATAAATATCTAACTTAGTCTGTATAGGGTGTATAGAGAGATTAGACTGGAAATACACCATAGTTCTTTCCTCCTTTTCTGACCTTCTAGAATTTGGGTAGAGGTCCTTGCTTCCCATTCAGGTATCCAGTGACATGACGAATGTACTATACAGCTCTGCATTTGTCCTGTCCCTCACTCTTTTTCTTTTTTTTTTTTTTTTTTTTTTTCCCCTAGGAAAGTAACCTCCTGATTTCTTAACTTGGCAAGTTTAAAGGGAAAAAAAGCCCCAAACCACAACAAAAAGAACCTTGAAAATATAATTTGACTCCAACATAATGGGATAACCCTGATTCTGTGAATTTGTGAATTAAAAATATCCCTACCTCCCACAAACACATAAATCCACACACCCCCACCCCCCCAAAAAAAAAAAAGAAAAGAAACAAAACCAAAAAACCCATCCTGGCAATTTAAAGAATACTTCCACAGTGAATGGAGGGAGCCAATCACTGTAAATAAATGATTCAACCCACTCAACTAAAAAGCATCTCCAGATGGAGAGCCACCCCAGTCTGGAGGGGCCTCTCTGCCTCCCCTTACTGTGCAGGGGATCCAGACTGAGCTTATGCTGGACACCTAACATTTGGAAGGCTTGAGTCAGTTTAAACGGACCTCTCCTTTGTGTGTAGTTGCTGTTGCATGCTTGCTGTTTGTACAGATGTTTGCAGTACTGAACTGGACTCTGGAACAAGAAAATGTATCACTGGGAAGAATTGTTTCCTTTCTGTATTTTCTGTTCCCATGTACAATATAAAATAACTTTTCTCTTTATAACTTTGTTTCATGCCATGCACTTGATTTTACTGTTGTGGGGTGATTCAGTGAGCTCTTGCTTACTGCATTCAAGTATTTCTGCAGCAGATTGGGTCTTGAAAAGGGAATCTAAACCTATAGGAAGGAAACTTACTATGCTGTTATACTATGCTGTTACTATGCTTGTAATTTGGAAGCAACTTAACAATCATTCTATTATATATCAATTCATGTAACCATAGTAGGACAATGCAACTGATTGTGCAGAGTGAAATGGCATCCTTTATAAATGCCTGTCTGCTGCTTGTACTCAATCTGAATACATAATTTATAAAGAAATTTAATGTTCTTGTTTGAAAGACAAACTTCATTAACAAGGTCTTGTATCTGTCTTCGCTTATGATCCCAATGTCTGTTTGCTTTTTTGTTGTAGGATTTGCAGTGAATATAACTTAATTGCAAAGAGAATGAGTGAGGTGCCTCTGAACACTGAAGAGCTAGTGGAATTTGATGCATACTTAAAGAAATTCAGTGAAGTTACTATTTTTAAACTAAGAGAGGATGTTGCCAAAGCAGCACGCAGACTGGAATTCCTCATGGACTATGCTGATCTTTCTTGTATGTCTCAATTACAGAATTTATATTCTGTAATTTTGTAAGTCTCCGTATGAAAATATTTACATACAGGTTTTAGGCTCTGCATGCATAAACATTATGTCTTCTAGAATGCTAATGGAAAGCTCCAAAAGAGACATCAAGGAGATAAGAAGAAGTTAGTAGAGACTGGTTAAGAGAAATGGCATAGAGCACAGACAGTGCTTTTTTCTGTGTTTCAGAGAATGTCTTAAGCATTATCAGATTAATGTCATGTAATTTGGCGAAATGGTGTTACACCTCTATGATATTCAATAAAAAGTCTTCAGTGGAAATCCATCTAAAAAGCTGGGCCTCAAAGGCTCTATGACAGCTTTAGGAAAGTTTGAGGACTTGCATCTCTGCACCTGAGTGTTAGATCAGTGGAGACCTTGTGTTGTTTTCCTGTGTTGGTTTGCTGGTTTTGGTTAATATACAGGCTGTTCTCCAAGGCAGAAGAAACACCCATAGAAGTTGCTTTTAGTTTGCACTTCTATTCAGAGCAAAAATGTGCCATTCACAGATGTTGTATGTTATTTGCCATACAGAAAAGCAAAGAGCAGTTAGATGAAATGCATACCCCTTGTAGTAGCAGGATGATCCTTTCTCCTTAAGCAGAATGCACTCAGATCCGATGCTGTAGAAATAACTAGGATATTCATTAGAATTTATTTCTGATAAAAATTAGGAAGCCAGAACATTTTTCCATTACGTTTTTGACTGGAGTGTTTGTGTGTGCAGTATTTCATAATTACATGCTCTTTGTAGATAGGTTTATGTGTCCTGCAGTTAGTTATGATGAGCTAAGTGCAAATAGACAAATATGGAGGTGTCTGCTCTTTGTAGTTATTATGCTGTACCTTTGTGAATAATGCAGCATTTACACATTGTGGACTAAAAATAATTTAACGTTTGCTATTACCCACCTTATGTAGGTATATTGTATGTACTTATTTAGTTAGCAGTGGTCTGTCTGTATTATTGAATAGAACTGATATTTTGGAATAGCTATTCTTACTAATTTTCTCTGCCTAGCTAAGGTCTTATTCAGAGAATTTAACTTGATTTTAGAATTTTTTCTATCAGACTAACTTGTTTTAGGAAACAGTTCTCTTTGTAGTGAAGATAATTCAGCCAGCACCTTGAAATACGTAGCTTCTTAGATAGCTTATTCCTTAATGAAGTTTTAGCTATTTTGCTTACTTTTCACAACAGCCTTTCTATTAGATCAGTGGTTAAAAGGTCTATTAGATCATCTTAAAGATGTCTATATATTTTTTATTTTAGGTGATGACATAAACCTGAATAGCAGAGTTTTCCATTGGCGTGCTCAGATTGAGATAATCTTTGAAAACAGTAGTGAGCAGTTGTGTAACAGGAGGAATCATGCAGAGATGGTTTTGCTTGAAAGGTATGGTAAGACATTTTCTTTCATGGGGTATTTTTAAAGGAAAAAGAAATCTCGTGTTCCGTATAAGGGAGATCCTGTCAAAGAAGTAAAACTTGGAAGGAAGCTGAGAAAGTAAGGAAAAAATCTGGTTTACAGTATTATAGAGATTTTTGAAAAATACTGTTGATGAGGGTGGATTAGAATGTTCGTGTGCTTAAATAAGTCTGAAAGGAGGAATGAAGGGTGTTGCTAGAAATCTGTGTTGTTGCAGTGCTTAGTACAGTGTCACACATAATTTTGTTACATTGTTTTCATTCTTCCTTTATTTCCTCCATATAGTGAAGTTAGCAAATTAAAGTGAGCTAAATCAATTGGGAAGTTTGAAAATTAACCTTGAAGTCTAATGCTGTGAACTGCATAGTACTGATAGAGCCGATGAGTGTGTCTTCCCTGGCCTCTGTATTTATTTTACACTAGTATTGAGGTCAGATTTAATTTGACAGGGCCAGTTATAATTAATAAAATAATTGAAACCTGAAATGTAATGAAACAGAACATCACATTACCTTCCCTATCTTCACCTCAGGTGTGTTCAGTTTGAGGAAACTCTTGAAGGTTATAATAGAGAAGTAGAAAGCTACAAAAAGCGGGATGTCATGACCACAGGAGAAATGAAGAACAACGCTCAGAGATTTAAAGAGTTAAATAAGAATCTAGATAATGCACTAACAGAATTTGAGGTTAGTATTTATTATTCAAGTATGGAGTGGGTTGCAATGTGCCGGATGAGCAAATGTTTCATTCCTTTTTGGTTTTTTTCAGGGTTCTGGCCATAAATTGTCAAGATGGATTTAAAATTCACAAATCCACAAACATGGCAAATATCTTCTTGTCTCTGTATGCTGAGTTCCCCCTGCTGCTGAGTTGAAGAGCATATTTTTGGGGAAAAAGGTTTAGGGAGTTGTTTTAATTGAAATACTGGTTTTAAGTGTTTCCAAGTGGTCAGTAGTAGCAGAATGCTACCCATGGAAAACAGAGTTCTTCTGGCAGAGTTGGCAGGAGCAGAATGTTAGGGAGGAGGTAGGGAAGGGAATGCCGTTTGCCCTGAACCATGGTTTGTGCTGCTGGAGCTGTTTTCAGTCCCTCTGCATGTCCTCTGATTAAAACCAAATGGTTTTCAACTGTTTGTGTCATTTCCAGAAGTTGCCTGTAGGCACTGAATGTGTGTTATATCACTGACGGGAAGTTTCAGATGCTGGAAGGAAACTGAAGACCAAGATTCCTAGGTTGCATTCCAGGCTTTCCATCCAGTGTACTGTGTGGTTCTAGGTCCAATAGTTCATTTTAGCTGTGCCTCTGCTGGGAAACGGGAATGGTTACCTTTGAGAGTCTCACAGGCATGAGACTTAATTAATCTTCTAAATCACAGTGACACAATGAGATTTCAGCATATATGGAGCTTTAAGGATCAAGATTTTAATTAAGTCCTGCTCAAAAGAGGAAGTTTAACCAATTAAATGAGTTCAAGGTTTAGGTAAATTGCTAGTCCTAGATAACACTCTTAATCTGATTTAAAGGCATCTGGTGTATTTAATTAGTGTGAGTTAACAGCACTGATATGTTGTTACAGGTAGATGAGAATAAGTCATTAAGTTTCTTAATACGTGATCACAGTGAGGGGCGTATCCACACAATTTAAATGACATGACAATCAGTTTAGTGAATACATGACATTAAAAATGATCTTGGAATATGGATCTTTAAGTTTCTCTGCCTGCATCTCACACTGAATGATTAAAAGTTTTGTGAAAGGTCTGTCAGCATTGTAAAAGCACGGACTTGGGACTCAATCTTAATTCAGTGTCTGCATTTCAGACAGCATTTCTCTGTGCTTCATCTCCCTGCCTGTAAAATGTAAGGTCTTTTGGACAAAGACAATTTCTTACCATGAATAAGCACAGCAATTAAGATCTGTTTTGACTGGAGCTCCCAGATGTTTCTTTAATAGAAAAAAATAATCACAAGTAAAAAAAAAATTCCTATAAGCCTATATGATTGAGGAGCTTTCATCCAGGTTTCAGGGTGGGTTGGTGACTTGTGAGCCTTCATTTCACTGAATGCTATGGTGCGTTATCTATTTCTGAAATAAATACGGATTTTAAAATTATTAGAGTAGTAAAATATACCCACAAATAACTAGGGGAATTTTCAAGAACACAGTTCCCTAATTTACCTAAAATCCACAGGCCTAAATCTACAAATCTGGCTGGCAAAAAATTGTATTCAATGCTACCTATTTAAAAGTTTAAACAGTACAAATTTTTGGTGGAAATAAGATTTTTTTTTTTCCCCGCCCCCCTCTTAAAGGCTATTAATAAAGAAGAGGAGTTACTTGAGCGGGAGAAGAGTCAGTTTCCTCTACTGCAAACTATAATTGCAAAGAAACAACCCTTTGAGCAACTTTGGATAACAGCATATAATTTCCATACCAAATCTGAGGAATGGATGAATGGTGAGGCTTTGGTGTTCATTTGATGAAACATGTCATTTTCAGTTAGTTAAGTGGAAGCTGAAATGGTTGATTAGTTGTGGGAAAATAATTTTGAAGAAATAAATGCTGTTAAGCAGTGTGAAATACAGTTGTTGACTTGGATTTTGCATTAAGATTTTTTTTTTGTAACACAACTGATTTCCAGTTAAAGGAGAAGGATTATAAATACCTGTAAATAAACCACCCTAACAATCTCCTTGTGCTGATGTGTCTGCTGTGGTTTCTTTCTACACTGGTGTATTCAGGATCTCTCCAGAAGCTAAATGCTGATGAAATTACTGAAGAAATTGGAAATATGTGGAGGACTATGTACAAGCTTAGTCATAGTTTTCCAGATTTGGCTGGGCCTAGACGCTTAGCAACAACTATGAAAAATAAGCTTCATAAATTTAAACAGCATCTTCCTGTCCTGTCAATTGCCTGCAATCATGGAATGAAGGAGAGACACTGGGAGAAGGTACTTTAAACTCTGCTTTAACTGGGAGTATTCTACCACAGAAACTGGCAGTTCAATATACTACTCCATACATTCCACACGGTGAAATACACAATGGTTCTGTATTTCACAATAAGAAGATCCTTTATCTGTCACATGGTAGATTCAGTTTTGAAATTTGTAATGGTACAGACAGGAGCTTCTTTGAATTAATAATTTAATGTAGAAAAGCAAATTGGGGTATTGCATTAATATTTCTTTAGCATTTATTTGTTGCTATTTGAGAAGTCTGTTACAAACATGCATCTTGATAATAGATTTTATTTCTTACTTTATTTTCAGATTAGTGAGATTGTGGGATGTGAGATCAGACCTGATGAAACTACTACTCTTAAAGACATATTGGAATTTGGACTTTCCAAACATATTGATCAGTAAGAAGCTTACTTTATTATCTTTCTTTTTTTTTTTTTTTAGAAAATCACTATATGTCTTATGACAGGTACCAAATGTTAGTTATTTTGGGGTTTTGTGTGCTATTAGACCCTTTAGACCCTGCTGTAAGATCAGTTGTATTTTATCAAGCTATAGATGGAACTATCAGTTGTTCTTGTAGCACAGAGCACCAAAAAACAGTCATATTCTTAAACCACTTAATTTTCACATTCAAAATTTTATGTCTGTATTTATCTCCATATTAATATTAATATCTCTAACTTGGTGAGCCTGAAATTGCAAAAAGTTCCTTGAAATAAAAGTCTATGATATTAAGAAATCCATATGAAAGGTTGTGCTGGGTTTAGTCAGGAAAGAGTTAACTCCCTTCACAGTGGCTGGTATGAAGCTGTTTCTGGATTTACCCTGAGAAAAGTACTGATAAGGTGTGTTTTCAGCTGGTGCTGGGGAGTGCCTGCACTGAATTCAAGGTCTCTCTCAGCTGCTGATACTGCAGCTGCGTTCCCAACTTTCTCACTACACGCAGTTCAGACAGGCAACCCAAACTGACCAAAGGATATTTCATTCCATAGTATGTCATGCTAGACACATAGGTGGCATGTGGGTCTGGGAGCCATTACACGCTTACAGTTTCATTTTCACTTCCTTACACTCCCTCTAACTCCCTTGTTGGCTGCTTTGCTAACTCCTTTGCTGGCTTGTTTGTCAGTGAGTTGTTGGGGGTCTGTTGGTTTTCCTGGTTGTGCTGCCGCTGATAGGGTTCGCTCAGACTCTGCTGCGACAGCTCTCGTGCTCTGGCCCTCGGGCTACGGCTCTCATGCTCTCAGGCTCTGACTCTCACTTCTCAGGACCTGGTTATGCATCGTTTGGCGGGTGGTGAGCAATTGTATAATGTTGTATCATATGTTTTATTTTCTATTATTTTAATTGCTTATTATCAGTAGTATTTATATATATTCATTTAGATTCAATTAGTAAATATTTCTTATCTCAATTTTACGAGCTTCCTTGTCTTCTTCCTCAAATTTTTCTCCTCTGCTGGAGGAGGAGAGGGGAGATCTGTGAGAGCAGCTATGTGGTATTTTGCTACCATGACAAAGGTAGTCTGATATGCAGCTCTACCCACAACTGTCTTTTTTTTTTTTTTTAAACTCTTCAGCTATGTTGCAAAAAGATTTCAAAGATATGTTTCATTTCAATTTAGGTTGGAACCTGTTGGAACAGCTGCAAGTAAGGAGTATTCCTTAGAGAAATCATTACAGAATATGAAATTAGAGTGGGTCAACATGCAGTTCAGTTTGGTGAAATACAGGGATACTGTGAGTAAACACCAAATCAGTAGATATATCATTGAAAATAATTACTTCGCTTCTGAATACCAGTTGAGAAATACTAAAGGGAAGTTACTGCTGATTCATCGTGGCATGATGGAAGGTGGTGTCATACCCCAGAGCTTGGGCAAATGTCTCCATTCCCATATATCTTTATATTTGGACCTTAGTATCTAGATAAATTGTGATCCCAACATATCCATCATAACTAATCTGTAAGCCTGAGAGCTTCTGCAGTGTGGTATGGAAAGCTGCACAGTAATGCAATTTTAACTTACCTAGAAGAAACAAGAAACCACATGCAGTCCAGACAATTGAGCCAGAAGTCACTAGCATCCC
Organism: Eurypyga helias; assembly: GCF_000690775.1. NCBI lineage: Eukaryota > Metazoa > Chordata > Aves > Eurypygiformes > Eurypygidae > Eurypyga > Eurypyga helias. The sequence goes on from NW_010262760.1 coordinate 24,577, forward strand.
TGACTAGCTTCCCATTCACAAACCACTCTATCTCTTGACCTTTGAAACAGAGATGTACAGTGGAGATACCATTTCATAGCTTCAAACATGTTGCAGGCTTTCTCAATGCCTTGCTACTTTCTTACCTTCAAGCATCATAAGAGGGGAGAAACAGGAAGCTGAAGGAGGGTGGGGTTGAAGAGTGGTGAAATAAAGCAAATTGCTGTTTGCCTTATCAAAATATGATGTATTTACAGAACACCAGCATCCTGTCAGCAATTGATGACATCCAGCTTTTGCTGGATGATCACATTGTTAAGACTCAGACAATGTGTGGCTCTCCCTTCATCAAACCAATAGAAGCTGAATGCCGGGTAAGGAAAAGCTGGTTTGATTGAGCTTGCGTGTCTCATAATATGCTTTCCTTAAGTGCCTGAAGGTGTTTTGGCAGGATAAGAAATTATATCATTTTTAAGTTAAGAACACACACTCATATTTTTCTTCAAGAACTTTGAATTAATGGTTTCCAGACAAAAAGATGCAGAGCTTGCCTTACAGCTAAAGAAATGGTACTTGCATTGCTAATGTAGTTTAGTTGAATGTCTTGGGAATGGGTCAGGTGATTTAAACAAATCCTGCTGCAATGTGTAAAAAGACATAGGTCTGTCAGTTCTGAGAGGGAATTTATTTGTAATCCCCTGGTACTGGCATAATCCATAAGGGTTTCAAAGTTTTTTTAATTTTTGTTAGCTGTCCTACTATTTTGTAAAGATGTGATCTTGGTTGAAGTTCATCAGTTTCTAATAGGAAGGTTATGCAGGAAGCAGAGACTTCTTTCCCATCAGTATTTATTATTGCTTTTTCTGGCCTAATAGTGATGATTTGTAAGCAAAGGTAAGACCTAAATTCTCTCCTTTCCTGTGGACGTTTGCCAGGTATATAAAGCTGAGTTCTGCTTTCCAGTAGAGCCGATGAAATGAAAGGGAATCGTTAATATAGAGCTATCTTAACAACCTCCTTGTACCTTTTGCAGAATAATGAACAGAGCCTGGCTCTGGTTTGTCTCTGCAATACATTCCCCTGCTATCCTTGATACACTGTAGACTGTCAAAGTCACAAAAGCAATGCTATCTGAAATTCTTAATCTCTGGGTTTCAAACCAATTAGTACTGGTGGAGTTGCATCTGAGGGCCCACAGATCAAACCCACTCTATACAGGGCCTGTGAACTGACATTTACTTAGTCTGCTGGATACATCGTTAAGCTTTTATCCTTTCATTGCTAAGATAGAACCACGACTAGTCATCTCTGCACTTCTTAGGCAGTTGTCTCACAACTTGCTATATAAAGTGCTAGTGAAAGAACATGTCTGTTGTCTATAAGAAATATTCAGATGTTTACTAGTGGGTTTTTTTCCTTTTTAAATAAAGTTTCTCCCTCTTTTTGAATTGTTCAGTTGCTTGTGCTTTTTTTGGTGTGGGTTTTGTTGGTTTTTTTCTTTGAAGCCAAGCAACTCATGCTCTTTGATTCCTCAGTGTAGATTGATTCTTGATATAATTTTGCTTAAATATGAAATGTTTTCATTACAGGCTTGGGAAGATAAGCTGTGTTTAATGCAAGATATTCTAGATAGCTGGTTAAAATGTCAGGCAATATGGTTGTATTTGGAACCAATTTTTAGTTCAGAAGACATTATAGCTCAGATGCCTGAAGAGGGCAGAAAGTTTGGGGTTGTGGATTCATACTGGAAGGACATTATGGCACAAGTGGTAAGTGCTTGTATTTAATAAACTGTGCATCTTTATGCACATCTGGTAACATGATTATTACTATCATGAAGATATACTAGCTTTTCTGGAGTAGGATGTTTGTATTTAAGTCACAGGAAAGTATAGTATGGAGTGGAAAATTTTTTACTAATGCCCACCAAAATCTAGTCATGTAGTAAAAGTGGTAGATTATATCATTATTACATTGAGATTTTTGTAAAGGCTGGATATTGCAGAGTGAATTAGAGCTTAATTCTACGTTTTGTGGATTTGTATGGTTAAATGATCAGGATTAAGTAGAAAGTTGAATGATTTGTGCATTCAGGATCTGCTTCAGAGTTCACTGACGATCTGTACAAAGTCTTCTGTGGATACAGTTAGATTTTTTTCATTAGGCCTTTAAGGTCTACACACTACCAGAGCAACTACATGGATGTTTTTTGCATATGATTGTTCTCTAATATGTGGTGGCATGGTTATTCACAGCTGTGGTGAATACCTACTGAGATGGTAGTGTGTCAGGATAAGATAATGGAAATGGTAAGTGCAATAGGGTATCCTGTTCAGTTCCCTGTAACTGAGAAGATGGGTAAGAGACCAGACACTTAGTGGTAATGTGAACCAAGATGTTTGTCAGAAACATTGGAAATGTGTGATTTTGTGGTAAAGGTGTTTAAATAATCAGTGTAACGGAATAGATGTTGAGACCTGTCTAACAGCTCAGACTGGGTGTATCCTTTCAAGTTACGAGGAGTGCTATTAGACAGAAAAATGTGACCTACATCGCAAAAACAGAGAATAGTTGTCATGTACTGTGTCACTGTTTGACAGAACTTATTTGTGAATGGAAAAAAAATGCATCAAGCTGAAGATACATGAGCAAGTGCCAAAGATTTTAATTCCTGTGGATATTTCCTTGTTGAATTATTGTCTATAAAGTTCAAATAGTTAAAACTGACAGTCTGAAAAGCAAAACGGTCAAATAATGCATACCTATCTAAAAACATGAAGGGATGCTACAGAGAAAAATATATAGCTTTTTAGCCTCCTGCAATGTATGTGATTGTTGATAACAATTGCAATGTACAAACCTATTGCAACTTTTAGCAGTTTCTGCTGTGTATTTGTTTTTACGAAGGTGAAAGACACAAAGGTACTTGTAGCAACCGAACAACCCATGATGTTAGACAGACTTCAGGAAGCAAATACTCTCTTAGAAGACATTCAAAAGGGGTTGAATACTTACTTGGAGAAGAAAAGATTGTTTTTCCCAAGGTAAATTAATTAAGCAGGCCTAAGCTAGAGACAAAAAGCCATAAACTCTTTTAAACCTTTTCTACTGAACTGAAAAGTCTCATTTTATAAACACATGTGGGACATAATCCCATGAAACAAAAAATTAAAACCTGTTCTTGTCTCCAGACATCATTCATTTGCTTCAGCTCCAGTTAAATTTGCAGAGCCAGGGACAGGCAGAGATGGGGGACAAAATCCATCCAGCACAGTGTAAACTTGTGATTAGAAAGATATTATCACTTACAGGCCTTCCTATGGCTGATTTGCAATTACATCTCTGCCCTACCCTCTTCATTTGTGCAGAGGAGTGTGATACGTAGGAGTTCTATGTGATTATGAGGAACAGGATTCTATGTTTTTACAAGGTACTTATTGGCTGCATAGATATATCTGGTCTTTGTGCATGAGTCTGATAAAAGGATGGTCACATTGAAATTCAGAAAAAGGAGGTGTGATGAGTTTCATAATGTTAAAAATTGCGTAAGGAAAGGGATTTGAGATAATAATTTCCTCTCTGTTCTACTAGTGTCCTAAGCAATAGTAAAACCAATTCCATGTGTCTTGCATTAATAGATTATTAATGACAATTTTCATAATTGGAAAGTGCATGCTCATTAATTGTATTTTTCTAACAGGTTCTTTTTCCTGTCTAATGATGAGCTGCTTGAAATACTGTCTGAAACAAAGAATCCTCTTCGAGTACAACCACATTTAAAGAAATGTTTTGAAGGAATTGCTAAACTGGAGTTCACAGAAGATTTGGAGATTGTAGGCATGATCAGTTCAGAGCTAGAAATTGTTCCTTTCATAGATAAAATCTATCCAGCAGATGCAAAAGTAATTCTTTTTAAAATTATATGATATTACATTAATACCTGGCCTAAACTGTGTGCTTTTGTGAGAATGAGGTTTAAAACATTTAGGATCCAATAGTGAAAGGTGTTTAGGAAGCGACAGTGCAGACTGGTACTCTAGGACAAAAAGGATTTCCTACCAGAAGAAGTAAGACATAGCAAGTTTGGGCTAAATTCCTCTAGGCACTTTTCTGCAGCTTTATGCACCTACTACTTTTAAGAAGTGGACAGATAGATATAAACCAAGCTCTCTATATAGCTGTCTACATAACATTGCACAGCATGGCTGAAACAGAGGAATGAGGGAAGTGATGAATGGCTGGTAGTGAAGAATCAGAGCATTAGTTCAAAAGGGATCTGAGTAGAAATAGCAGCATTATAAGTTTTGAAAAGTATGTCAGTTCCAGGCTTTTCTGCTGTTCTCAATGTGAAGGTGCTGTGTGGTGACCAAAAAGAGATTAAAGGTGGGGCATGTTGTAAGCTGCAGGTACCCTTTTTCCCTTAATCCTCCAGGAAGAAAACATGCTTTGGGTTAAAATGACCAGGCTAGACTGACCATGCAATCTGAGATCTGCAATTTTTGTTTATGCTTATGTGAAACATATCTAGCTGTTTCTTCAGCTGGATTGTCTTTAGAGTTAGCTTGATTACCTGTTTTCAGACAGTGTTAAACTGCAGTATTGCATATCAGAATTCGGAAAATTTCAACCTTTCTTCCTCATATATACCACACCCAGATCAGAAGAAAGCATGTTTAATCCTAACACATTTCGAAGGATTTGTCCTTTAAGAGGAATATAGTTAAGAAATGTGTATTGACCTTTAACTGTTTTTCTTTTTCAAAGGGTATGGTAGAAAAATGGCTTTTGAAAGTAGAGGAAATGATGCTGGCCAGTGTAAGACAAGTTCTTCAAGATGGCATAAGAGGATATGTCAAGGTAATTATACAAGCACAAGTACAGGCTGAGTGG
>NW_010262761.1:0-2509 GCF_000690775.1 Eurypyga helias
GTCCGGCGGGTGCCAGGGCTGGAGCTTAACGGGGGGTCATCGCGCTCTGTCACTTTTTGGGCTTGTACCAGACACAGTAAGGCCACTTCTCTTCTGTAAACAACTGCCAAGAATTTCTGTTTCCTGAAGCGCCAACGCGGTGCAAAGCCACTGTGGCTGCAGGGCTGAGATTAGGGTTCACGGTACATGAAGAACGAATTGTAAGTGTCCGGCTGAGTTGGGATCCTGCAACTTCTATTTTTGAAAGCACCTGGAAAGCAGCCAGATAATTCAAGTGCAACTGGAGGCATGTTCGTCACTTTTTGGGTGCGTGTAGGAAGGACATAACGCTGCCTGGTCTTAAGGTGCCGCCGCGATGCTGACGTCAGGGCACTTACGGTGATGAATGTGGTGTAAAAACCCTGTCGGCTTTCGAAAAATAAGTCTACTTCCTCAGAGACGGGGCGTTTGCTATAGAGACAGGAACGGGGGGTGGGGAATTCTACTGTTGCAGAAGTAGTGTGTGTGTTTCAGAGGTGGTACTTGGGGAGGTCGAACTGTCAGTGACCGTTGTAATTGAAGAAAATATTTGGGCAAGTATTTACTTGAGGATTAAAAGAGCCATTTCTTTCCTCTTAAGAAGAAAGCCACATCAATACTTCTGCAAACGTGAGGTCAGTACAGAGATCTGTGCCTTCCCCTTTTGCTTATGGCCCAGTGTAAGTGAGGGAGGGGCACCTGTTGGTAACAAGCTCATGATGGAAAAACAAAAACCCTAAGGAACCAAAACAGTAAGATCATCTGATTTTCCCAGGTAAGGTGAAGAACAGGGTTCTAACACTTCCATTATATAAATCATAAATAAATAAACACAGCAAGACTTCCCCTGTAGAGCACTTTACCCAGACAACAGGATCTACAGTGGTCAGTATCGTTTGCTCCCCATACAAGTGCCGCGTGAATGCTCTGTCACTGCAGCCGGCCAGCACCGCGTGACACGTGTCACTGCGCTCTAGCAGTGAACGCCAAAATGGTTAGAGGCTGAGTGGGGACTGGAGATTGATTAATAGCCAAACGTTGGCATGGACCATCCCCTACAGACAGCACAGGCTTACTGTACGGTCTATCCCGGGAGGTTTGGGAGAGAGCTGAGAGGATGGCGAAAGCTGGCGAATGCTTCAAGAAACACAGACGCGGCAGAGCCGGAAAGCTGTCTCTGATAAAACAAAGGCCAGAACGGGAGAGTGAAAGTCATAGTGCGCGTGGGTAAATACGGTAATGACTTTGTAGGGAACAGAGTTTGCAGCCGCCTTTGGAAATGGATGTATAATTCAGGTGGCTGATGTTTAAGCAGGTAAACCACAAGAAATTCACTACTGCATCATAGCAGCGGCCTGTCAGAACGGCTTGGACAAAGTACCTCCGAGTGGGTTGTAATAAATAACATTTGGATTAAAGACATAAGCATTCGTGCTTCAGAGTGTCAGGAAAGAGTTAAGTCATGCTGAATAGGCAGATGTCGGAGATGTCAGTGCAAAGGGTAGTTCTAAATGTGGAGGGCTATCGCCAGCGCCTGGAGGCTGTTAAAATGATTCGCGCAGGGGTCATTTCCTGCAAAATTTTAGTGGAGTTAGTTAGTCTTAGGATTCCTCACTCAAAGCCAAGGATAAGATACATCTTTGATTTTGTCTGCTTAGATTTTAATTCCCTGGAGCAAATAGAGGAGGTTTTGACTCCTGTTACAGCACTACTGCGCAGTCTACGCTTCTCAGCAGCTCTGTGCTCCCAGCACCCTCTGAAGAGAGAGTGACTGTTCTCTTCATTCCACAGGTGAGAAACTGAAGCAGGAGCTCTGCTTGGATTCACAATCAGCTTGGATTGTGTTCCGCATTTTGGAATTGTGCAGTTCTCAGCCTAGTGGCGTCCAGGCTGAATTCCAGGCTGAGCTGGGTTGCCTACATGGCAGTTCCTCTGTTATTTTCGATAACCGTTATTTATGTCTGTCCCAGGGATCCAGGGTTGGGTAGATTTCTGCCATTGTGAAATCAATCCCGGGGAAGTTCCCAAGCCGTGTAAGTCAGCCTACGTTCTCACAAATGCCCTTCCCACCCGTACTGCTGCGTGGCCAGCAAGGGCATTGGCTACACACCCGTGCTGGACTCCTGCCATTGCTAGCTGCTCCTTTCTGCGGTACAAATGCCCTCCTTTTACACACACCAAACCACCCACGGTGCTACCTACCCTCACCTAGTACTTCCTCCTAACCAATCCTATTGGTTTCCATGGCAACAGGAAGATAATCTCAGGAACAAGAAACCCCACAGGTTTAACTGCATTTGGTCCGTTGGTGTGATACATGGCTGAAGCAAGAACCCGCTTACGACAAGCGCCTGGAGTAAAGACCGACGGGACAGTGCCGTGCCGAGGCTGAGCGGCGGCGCTGAACAGCAGCTCCTGCCCCGCCAGCTGTCCCAGCGCTGAGCCAGACCACGGGCAGAGCTTGTGCCGGGGCAAATTGGCCGCCAGCCCC
>NW_010262762.1:0-18659 GCF_000690775.1 Eurypyga helias
ATCAGGAACAGTGTGGTGAGCAGGAGAAGGGCAGTGATTGTGCCCCTCTACTCGGCACTGGTGAGGCGGCCTCTCAAATTCTGTGTTCAGCTTTGGGCCCCTCATTACAAGAAAGACATTGAGGTGCTGGAGAAGGGCAACAGAGCTCGGGAAGGGTCTGGAGCACAAGTCCTGTGAGGAGCAGCTGAGGGAGCTGGGGGTGTTCAGCCTGGAGAAGAGGAGGCTGAGAGGAGACCTGATCACTCTCTACAACTACCTGAAAGGAGGTTGCAGGGAGGTGGGATGGTCTCTTCTTCCAAATGACAAGTAATAGGACAAGAGGAAAAAACCTCAAGTTGTGCCAGAGGAGATTTAGATTTTATATTAAGAAAAATTTCTTCACTGAAAGGGCTGCCAGGCACTGGAACAGGCTGCCCAGAGAGGTGGTTAAGTCACCATCCCTGGGGGTATTTAAAGGATGTGTAGATGTGGTACTTAGGGACATGGTTTAGCAGTGGAGTTGGCAGTGTTAGGTTCGCTGTTGGACTCAATGGTCATAAGGGTGTTTTCCAACCTAAACGATTCTGTGACTCTATGACTCTGTGATTCTAAGACATGACCAAGAAACAGAACCAATGGGGATGAGCTTGTGGTGAGAGGAAAGAACAAAAGATGTGATGTAGCTCTCTTCTGCAAAATGTTACTGCAAAGAAGGAAAAGAACTGTTCTCCTTATTTGTGAAGTTTGAGACAAACTACAGGATTACATGGTTGTAGGTGAGATTAGGTTACGTATGAAGAAAATTTCTCCAACAGAAAGGACAGAGAAGGAATGGAATAGATGGACCATGTTGCTAAGTTTCTGTTGTTGGTGTAATAAAAGGGGAAGGAAACACCCTTAGGTGTATCCAACTTTGGGAAAAGAGGATGGTTTACATAGTCCCTCTAATCCCCCTCAAGCTCTATTTTTCTATGATTTCTCTCTGCATTAAAACAGCTAGCTTTAGTTAGTCCACTGAGCTGAACATTGGAACCAATGTTTTGGCATCTTAAATATGGTTGCATGAAAATATAGTGCAGCAATTCTCAATCATGTTTAATGCTTGCTACTTTTACACATGAAGTAAAGCATAGTAGCCTTTATTATCATCTTAAAAAACACTGTTCATATCACCTACTGCCATATAGCACTTAAATAACCACAATGCATGCTAGTAAGAAGTAGCTTAGAAATGTCTATGACATATTCCCTTAGCAACAGCAGCTAATTTTCTATCCTTAAAATTTCAATCTGGAAAAGTTCTTACCTAATTTTTAAGATCTCGAAAAGGGCCCATTAAAAATAATCTCAAGAAGAAATCAGATAAAAAAAGCACACCTTGAAATCAGCACACTATGACTGACACAATCCAATTACGCCCTGATCACTGCTTCATTCGTTACCCTACAGCACTGGTTGGCAAGGAGCTGGCTTGTTAATGTTGTAATATATACCTACAGCCAAAGTTAAATTTGTCAGATTTCTTTTGCTTCCACTTAAGAAGTGTTAAATGTAAATTAAGGGACTGTAAAACACCTAGGAAAGACAGTTAAGCTTATCGAGTGTCAGAAATAGAATTAAGTCCCTTTTTGATGGTCAACATTCACATGTTTCATGGTGTACCACAGCACGATTACATGACTACAGAACCAGCAAAATACAGTCAAGCACATGCTGTCAGAAGATAATGTGGTTTTTTCCACATCACCATTCAGAAATGCCTTATTGTATAACTTGCTTGAACATGTTTACTCACAATTCCTGATTAAACAGTCTCATTTTCCCATGCAATAAACTGATTTAAGACACACTGAATATAAAACACAAGTTGAAGTGCTTGCACTGTAAGGAGGTATAGTATATAAACAGATCAGGGGCATTAGTAAAGGTAAGTAAATCAATCTGTCCTCCCCTATCAAGAAGTCTTATTAAAATAAGTGTGGCTATTCATGTAAAAAAAATGCTGTGGGTGTATTAGGCTGAGAAAGTAATCCAAGTCAGTGAGTTCATTGGAAGAAAGCAAGAATCCTCCTCCTTCTGTCCGCAGCTGTTCATCATATTCAGCCATCTCTGGTTATTAGTATTAGTATTAAATATATTCCTGTCCAATTGGGTTCACTCATGTTTCCAGTTTTTGAATCTATTCTTTTCCCCTACGTTAAACAAATCTAATGATTTCTATCCATAACAAATGTGGAGCTGATGAGCAAATGGATGATAAAAATTCCTATTATTCCTTTGTGCTCATCTCTTACACTTAATATTCTTGTCATGCCCTGGGCATTCTAGCTGTCTGATACTATTCCTTTATTTCCAATTCCAGTGCTTTCTCTGTTGAACATTTCTCTGTCCAGAACATTTGGTGCACTGCCTAGTACCAAGCAAAATCTGCTTGCAATGTAAGAACATGTGGAGAAATTATGTGTTTTTGTCACACCCTATTAAACGGTATTCAAAACACAATGCCCCAGAAACTAAATTGATTGTAGGTTTTATAACCCTTTTCAGGCTAATGGAAACAATTTAGTACCATGAACGAAAACATAGCTAGTGCAGCTGTGGGAATCTTAAATTGCTCGGCTCAGCAGTTCTGTTCCAGCTTAAGTAGGATAAAGTAGTTAAAGTTCAGTTAGATTCCATTCTTCTGGACCTCTGACAGATCATTTCAGATTAATGTCTTCAAAGTTTTCAACATTCCTTGTAAAATACTTTCTGAAGAATTCCTGGTTTGCGCTTTTAATCTGGGGGGCAGTGGGAGGGAGCTGTAAGAACTGGGAAGACAAGGGAAGCGGGTGCAGGAACGACATGGGGAAGTTTTCAATCATTTTGTAAAGTGTCTTGAACCATCTTTCTCTTCGGTTTGGTTTTATTGTTAATATACCAAGTGAAAAAAACCAACGCCCACCCCACCCCCCCAAAAAACGTCTTACGAGTTTTCTTAGGACTTTAAAGATTTAGTTAACACCACAAAAGCTAGATATGTGGAGCCAAGAACAAAAATCAGCCCTTAAATCCACCCTAGGGGTCTACTGCAGCTCCTTAAGGTCCTTAAGGACAGAAATTTTCTCCTATGCTCATTCACATTTAATTTTTAAAATTGAATGCCATGATTAAAACCTTGACAGGCAAGAGGGAAACCTGGCTGCTGGAGAACTCGGCACTACACTTCAGAAAACAAATCCTGTACCTAGCCACTTATGAGAAGGAATCATTCACATGGGTATTACCTGTACCGTACTACCAGAAAAACATCTGTGAATATTATTTGACAAACTGATCACTAAATGAGCCATTAGCTTGCGGGGGTTTTGGATTGCCTTAGGAAAGCAGGGTGCTATATAGCACAAAGGCTTATAGACACAAAACACTGGCAAAAAAAAAAAAAATGTTCCAGAAGAAAAGTAGTAATAAAGCAAGCCTAGCATGAAAATGTACCCTTTCTAAAAAGTAAGCCGTTTATGAGAAGCAGTAGTAAAATGCTTAATTCTGCTGTGCCTCTAGGGAGAAATCTAAGCCTTTTGAGAAGTGATGGAGAGAAAAATGAAGCCAATGGTGTGTTTGTCAGTGAGAGAATGCTGTGGAAACAAAGTTAGTAATTTTACTATTCCTGTTTGCCAAGAGCTGACAGGTGTGTCGTTTCTTATTGTTCTGAAAAGCAGCCAGAAACCACAGTTCAATATGCATCTATGTCTTCATAGTAGGGGAGAAAACAGCTGTCTCTCTGGCGCATGATACAAGATGATAGAAATATTGAGACATACTCTTTACAGTATGTTACCGTCGTTTGCATGGCTTCGTTTGATCTTCCAACAAAACACACAGCTGGAAAGAAAAAATAGTGCTGCAGCCCAGATCGGATCAGACGTGATGTGGCAACCTCTGCTCCCAGAAACAGCTATTATTTCACAGAGGCTAATCACCTTAACAAGAATTTTTCACATGAGCAAGGGTTGAAAGATTAGAGCCATATTCTCAGCACAGCAGATCCAAAGACTTTCTACAAACAACTCCATTAAACTTGTAAGTAAACAAAAACAAGGAAATACCAGGTTACTTCAGATAAACATGCGGTAATCATTTCCAACCATTCTAAACAGAATGCCTCCCATAAATCCTTCAGCTTTCAAACTGCTGAGAGATGTCTGTGATTAATAAAGCCTTTGAAGGCAAAAGGTTTCCTCACACAAGAATGATGTGTGTTTTACTGTAATATGCAGCAGAGAAATATTTTAAATCCTAATTCCCTCAGGAAGGTAAAAAGTACATACCTATTATACAGACGCACACACAGACATTGTAACAGATGCAGTAAGTTGTAAGAAATGTTAGGCTCTGTGTATTAAATTTCCTTTCTGTGCAGAAGTATACTACAGTGTTAAAAGCTGATGATAACTGGCTGGCAGATTGTCAATTGGATATGCATAAAATGTCTGCACTGTGTCCAGGCTTGTATGATTTAATAATTTGACAGACGTAATTTAAGCAATAAGACTTGCAAGTTTTATATTTACAAGAGTATGAGAAGAGAGGTTAGTACACTCATTCAAACAATAAGATTTTGGAAATTCTGAAACACAAAAATACTAACATTCAGAAAAATACTCGGCTAGACTTTATGACTTTCACATAGTTCTACAAAATGTCATTATAACAGAAGGATCCTCTATGTTTAAGTTGTATACAGTTACTTACACTTACTATGTCAACCTGTTCAAAGTATCAAGAAAAATAAGAGTCCATTACTGGAAATATTAGGCAAATCAGGGACAAGCACAAAACAATTACAGGTGTAATTTTTTTCCATGTCATTGTCAGCAGCATGCAGAATGAAGTAATTTTGTGATAAGAAACTATAATTTTACACTAAATTTAATACATGCAGGAAACACAATCTTGGCAATTTATGTTGTTGGATAAGGAAGAACATCACTGAATTAAGACTTAAAGGATCTCCCATGATGAAAACTCCTCTATTCAGTCCTCTCCAATATTAAGTCACCACAATTTTGATAGTCTTAGTTAAACCACAGCCTGCAAGTGCTTGCCCAAACTAAACAGACCCCAGACACCAGCATGTAAGATGATGCCTATCGCACTGTACCCAGAGACCGTGTAAGCTGCAATGAGAGAATCTGAACCAATAGACCCTGGACAGACACGGAATTAATTACTTTCTCTTGATGAAGTTTATTCTCACAAAGAGCCACTCTGATCCACTCTGAATTCCCTAGGCTTGGGAGTAAGATCAGATCATTATCTGATTTAGATTGGACATCAGGAAGAAATTCTTCCCAGAGGGGGTGGTGAGGCACTGGGACAGGTTGCCCAGAGAAGCTGTGGATACCCCATCCCTGGAAGTGTTCAAGGCCACGCTGGATGAGGCTTGGAGCAACCTGGTCTAGTGGAAGGTGTCCCTGCCCATGGTAGGGAGGTTGGAACTAGATGGTCTTTGAGGTCCTTTCTAACTCAAACCATTCTGTGATTCTATGATTCTATTAAATAACAAATTGGAAGAAAAATTACATTTCAAAACATCTATATAAAAGAAACCAAAAAGAAAAATAAAATATTCATACCAAGCACCTCAAATAATTTGTGTAAAACTCGTCCGTTCCAGCTGTTTTTCCAAACCAAAAGAAAAGAGAAAATGGAAGAAGCTGCTTCTTCCACAGTTCTCATTCTTGTGCGGCTCAGCACATGTCAGCACAACAGTTCCAGCAGAGCTGACATGAATATGTGCCTGGCACGGCTAAAGTCAGCAGTGCCCTGGTGTGGTTTTGCAACGTGGACAAGACATGACCTAAAGCTGTTAACATGATGCCTGACATCTTTCTATAATTGTAGTTTCTAGTCTGGAAAACAAACAAGAAATGAAAGAATGTGCTTTCTCCTGACTTGGCCAACAAGTCAGCTGAAGTTACGTTGTCTGACCCTGAACGAATCACAAACAGAGAGTTACCAATCCCCAGCAATATCACCAGATATCTGACTCCTTCATTTTTAGGGGAAAAAAAAAAAAAGAGGTTGGTTTTATTTTTAAACTAGTTATCCTTAGAATGTGGAATAAATCAGAACCTCTGTTCAAATGCCTTGATGAATGAAAACAGGTTAGTACCCAAAGGACTGTAACCCATATAGCTCAATTTCTCTTAACCCTACAATCACTGGTTGATAGCCAAAGAGCACAATGTCAATTGAAAAAAACAACAGTTTAGGATGAGTATGTTAAAAATTAGTTCATAAATCTTCAAGATTCTTGTTGTAGAGAGAGGCTAAAAAGAGTCTTTAGAAGACTGCATCTCCCTTAGAGACCTTCCAGAGTCCAAATCCACTCCAAGGCACATAATGGAAGTGAGGTATTGCAGCTACAGAGCTGCTCAAGACACTGAACTTCATCCAGGCCTGGTTTATCTCAGCATATTCAATAAGTAGGTTTGTGAGAATCTGTAAGTCTTATTCTAGCATCCCTACTATTCCAGATCTCTTTCCGTCTAAAAAGTCCTCAAGTGTCCTCGTTGAAATCTGTCTGCATCTTGCAAGCAAATATCCATTTGACAAAAAAAAAAAAGTGTTTCACTTTCAATCAAAATCTTACACACAATCACTAATCACTACCTAATGTAACACCTAAAAGTGCAAAGCTGAACATGCTGGGTCCACATGCACAAGGACATGTGAACACATACACACAAACCCCGTTTCAAAACATCAAAAACCACCCTCCACCCATACGAGCCACTGAAGGGTAGTTTCTTACTTTACCACTGCAGACTTGGCAAACAAAACCTCAGAAAACAGGAAGAATGGATGGTTTCAGTGTCTATCTCTAATCCAAAACCAGCTTTAAGGATTAAGACTCTTTTTTTTTTTTAAATGTATAATTTTGAGCACAGTTAAGCCACTTGTGTATTAGCGTTCTGTCACAAAGGAACAGAAATAACTGACATATTAACATCTCAAAACTTGGCTTGCACACTGAAAAGAATGGGTCAATAAAAATGCATAACCCTGGAGAGTAAGTATGCAACCCTGGAGTTGAGGCAACCCAAAGGACAACAGAAGTAAGGCACTTTTTTTGTTACACAGGTGCAAGCAGAAAAAGAAACTGCATTTTTTTGTATCCACAAATCTCAAGCACAAATTAGGCAGTGCAGGTGAGGTACTTAGAATCATAGAATATCCTGAGTTGGAAAGGACCCATGAGGATCATTGAGTCCAACTCCTGACTCCACACAGGGCAGGCTGTAAGTTAAACCATACATCTGAGGGCATTGCCTAACCACCTCTGAATACTGGCAGGCTTAAGGACATGACCACTGCCCTGGGAAGCTTGTTCCAGTGCTTGACCACACTCTCCGTGAATGTTTTTTTCCTAATATCCAATCTGAAATTCCCATGATGCTTTATGCCATTCCCTCATGACCTATCACTGGACACCAGGGAGAAGAGATCAGGACCTCCCTTTCCACTCCCTCTCTTAAGAAAGCTGTAGACAGCAATGAGGTCAAGTGTCAGTCTCCTCTTCTCCAAGATGAACAAACCTAGACTCCTCAGCTGCTCCTCATATGTCACGCCCTTTAGTTCTTTCACCATCTTTGTTGTCTTGCTTTGGTCACATTCTAGTATTTTTATATCCTTGTTATATTGTGGAGACCAAAAGTGGACACAGTACTCACAGACGCTGCACTGATGTTGGGTTCATTGGGACAATCACTTCCGTTGACTGGCTATCTATACTGTGCTTAATGCACCCCAGGACACAGTTCACCCTTTTGGCTGCCAGGGCACCTTGCTTACCCACATTAAGATAATCAACCAAAACACCAGATCCCTGTCTGCAGGGCTGCAGCCACTTATCCTCCAGTCTGTACGTCCATCCAGGATTACACCATCCCAGGTGCGGAATCTGGCATTTGTCCTTGAAAAATTTTGCATGGTTGGATATTTCCTAGCACTCTAAGCTATCAAGATGTCTCTGTAAGGTCTCTCTACACTTGAGCAAAGCAATGGTTCCTCTTAGTTTAGTATTTTTGGCAAACTTAGTATGCATTTTAATCCTGTGTCCAGCTCACTAATAAAAACATTGAGGGGAATTGGCCCTTAAAATGAGCCCAGGGGAACATCACTAGTGACTGACGAACAGATAGATGTTACCTCAAATAACTGACGTTACAACTCTTTAAGTTCCATCCTTCAGCCGGCTGTTCACCCCTCATATGGTGTACTTTTCTAGAATTTTGTCCAGAAGGATATTGTGAGAGACAATATGAAAAGTTTTGCTAAAAACAAAAAAAATCCCACATGCACTACCTTCCCACTGTGCACTAGGCAGGTAACCTTGTCATCAAAGGACATTAATTTAGTAAGGCACGACTTTCCCTTCATCAACCTCTGTTGGCTTTGACTGATGACTGCATTGTCATTCAAGTTTTTTTCAATAAATCCCAGAATAATCTTCTCCATAATTTTACCAGGCACTGAAGTGAGACTGACAGGCCTATAATTACCAGGGTCGTCTGGTTTCCAATTGACTGGGACCTCTCCAGATTCCCAAGACTATTGAGACATATCTTGCAATAACATTGGCCAACTCTTTCAGTACCCTGGGATGAATCCCATCTGGCCCCATAGATTTATGTGCATTCAGTTATAAAAGCAAATCCTGTAAAAATTCGAAGACAACTGGAAGTCTATCACTCCCCCAACCCACGGCGCCCAGGGATTAGTGTTAAAGACAGAGGCAAAGGCAGCGGCATCGTGAAATATCTCTGCTTTATCTTCATCCCTATTTGTGATGTGACAACCAACCTCATCAAGTAATGAACCGTTTGCTTTAGTTCTCCTTTTGCTAACTAACATTCTTTTAAAAAGCTTTTTTTTGTTACCCACCACAGCACTGGCTTGCTTCAACTCCAGTTGAGCTTTGGCCATACAAATTTTCTCCCTGCAGTGGCAAACAGCACCTCTGTAGTCCTCCTGCCTAGCCCGACCTTGTTTTCAAAGTCCATACACCTTCTGCCTACCTACCCAGAGGAGATCCCCTGTTCAGCCCAGCCAGCCTTCTGCCCCACTTCCTTGACTTCCAAAACAATCAGAATTGCCTTCTCCTGTGCTCTTTTAAGAGGTGGGTCTCATAAGGTGACCACCATTTATGTACCCAAATACCCTGGAAAACAGATTCTCATGAAACCTTGTTAACTAGTTCCTTGAGCAGCCTAAAGCCTTCTCTTCCAAAATCCAGGATAACATCTCTGCTGACATTTTTCCTCATATTGCCACAGACTTTAAGATCAACAGATTCATGATCACTGTGACCAAGGCAGTCACCAGTCATCACTTCACCCATGAGACCACCTCTTTACAAACAACAGATCTAGGTAGATACTGGTGGATAAAAAATTTGACATAAGCCAGCAACGTGCACTTGCAGCCCAGAAAGCCAATTGTATCCTGGGGTCTACAAAAACAAAGGGTGGCCAGCAGGCTGAGGGAGGGGATTCTCACCCTCTACTCTGCTCTTATGAGAACCCACTTGCAGTTCTGCATCCAGCTCAGCGTTTCCCAGTACAAAAAACCCTCGGACCTGCTAGAGCAGGTTCAGAGAAGCACCATGAAAATGACTGGAGGGCTGGAAAGCCCTCTCCTATGGGAAAACCTCTCCTATGATGAAAGAAAGAGGCACACCGCCTCTCAAACTTTGCCATGCTGACCCAGAGCTCATCACTGGTAACCCTGCCCTGCCTCACCTCCAGAGTCACCTTCCTGAGCAATGGCCATGGCCTGGGCTTCTGCAGTGGGGGGCAGACAGTGCCTCTGGCACATGCAGGCTGCTACACCTGAGTGCAAAGTCCCAAGAAACAGACCACAGCACGTGCCACTGCATTGAAGTTTCGTGCTGTGGACCGAGCTGAGACCTCGGTCCTTGAGAAATGATGGCCCAAAAAGCCAGGCCAACCCCTGTGGTGACAGTCATCTTGCACTGCAGCAAAGATGGGGTCATGTTTGGGGGGGCTGCCTCTTCCCCCATTGCATAAACACCATCTTGAGTTCTCCAGGATGGAGAAGCTGGGGGAGGCCTCCTTGTTTCCCTCTCTGGTACCCCGCAACCTGCGCGGGGTACAGGAGAGGAACATCTCAGGGCCGAGCAGGGATTGTGGAGCAGAAAGGGGGGTGAGTATGTGATGTGCTGCAGTGCTCTGCCCACCCTCCTGGTATGTCATGCAAGTACCCAATCAGTGCTGGATGGGATGAAATTCAAGCACGTGGAACATCAGGTCCCTAGGCCTTTTTTCCACTCTCCTCTCCAGCACGGACAATGGCCCTTTGCCAGGGCTCCTCTGGGACATTTCTGGGTACTTCAGGTTAGCCAGAAGAAACAGTATGGATATGGTCTCTGGATCCACAGTTAGAAGCACACAGTGAATGAGAGAGTAGAGTACAGAGATGACAGATTTGACTTTAGTCCATACATCTTGCCTACATATCACATTCATGAATCTGTACCATCTCCCCAGCAAGGCATGCATGATAAATCAGTTGCATCCTGTACACTTCACGTAATCATGTGCATGTCATATCCTGAACTGCGAGAACTAAGTCTTCTCTTCCTACCCCCACTCCCTATGCTTATCTTTTCTATTTTTTTAAAATAATTTCAATTTTTTAAAAAAATATTAGAAGAATGATGTTTCTGTAAAAGCAACTGGAAAACTCTTTAAAAGGGTGTTCGTGAAGTGGGAGTCTCCCATGGGCACGTTCGTTTTCACAAAGTACTGCGCACTCAGAAAGTCAGATGATGTAATGACTATCCCATGTTCTTAGTGTGTTATGTTGGGAAACATAAGTCATTTCCTCCATTATTTATAAAATGACAGAATGACCCGTGAATACATATGCATACAATGAAGTAAATTCAGAATTCAGTATTCAGCAACTACTAACATCTGGTACATTTTCACTTGCACCTTTCCAGAGCTGCTGCTGAACACATCACCATTCCAAAGAGGGTGCTTTGTTTAAAGTGCTGACTTGCAGCATTTCCAGTTTTATGCTGGACAAGGAAAATATAAATACACTCCGTTCCCCCATCTTTCTATAACCTCCTCAGACTTCCATTTGTGACTGTTCTTAATGTTTCTGAAAATGAGGCATAACTGTTAGCTGACAAATAAATGTCTGAACTGAAGTCAGATGATTCTTTATGGCAAAAGAGCAGGAACTTATCCAGAGTAGTCAGATGCTTCACTAAAATGGATATTAAAGGCAATTTTTAAACTCCAATCTCAGGCAAAAGAATTATGAAAAAGTGGATCGGTTTTGGATGTCAGGGATAGCTGTTCTATGATTTGAGTTAGATAATAATTGACTTGCTCCATCTCTGACTACAAAAATTCATGTTGCACTTAAGAATCAGAAAAGTAGTACCTTATACTTTATCTGGCTGCAAAAACGTAAGGTACTAGAAAACAGGAACTGCAGTGAATGCCACAGTGACTGTGGCTTCCATGGCAATGGAATTTGACATAAGCAGAAGGAGTAAGGGCACTGAAGACTAAGAACTGGCTCACATGTAGAGCTTTCAAAAGTGAATCTCCATACCAAGAGGTTCTGGATGGATTATACACATCAATGAAGCCAAAAATGTTTGGGGGATTTCACTGGAGTACCACAGCAAAGAGATATGCAACATGGATAGCACTGGAGTCCACAGTTTACTGGCTAGCTGAAAGAGCCATCAATCCTTTAGGCAACGGTCTGCTATTGTCTTGTTGCCCTAAGGGTCTTCCAGCATTGACCACCGCACAGGAAATGAAAAATATGAATTAAGGCTGCCAAGGAAAGCAGAATAACTCGGAGTATGTTATTGGGCTTAGGTGTTTTTTACCCATGTGTCAGCCTAATTGGCAACTATTGTTGTGTCCTTTCCCTTCCAGTGTTGCAGAGAAAAAGTCACTGCCAAGACAGTGACAGAGCATTTATCATTATTATTTCTGGTCATCTTGTTTCCTATAGTACTTGCTCTCCATAGTACAAAGACAAAGAATGATAACTACAGATACCTAAATCTGTATTTCACCTCTATACATTTGCTGATCAGAAACCATGGCATCCCAGGGTACCAAACCAGAGTTGAGTTAGCTTTCCATTCCCCTTTACCTTTTTCAGGGAAAAAAAAAATCTGTCATATTGCACTGTGGTCTTGGACTGAGGGAGCCACAGTGGCAGCAAACATTCCAGTCTGGAGCACATGGCAGATGAGCATGGATTCACTTCCTGGCCCATGGTAGAAAGTTTACTATCTCAGCCAAGCATATTTCAGTGCCTGATGATTAAACACAAAGTCAGTAACAGAAGATGATTAGGAGAATCATAGAATCACAGAACCGTTTGGATTGGAAGGGACCTTAAAGACCATCTAGTTCCAACCCCCCTGCCATGGGCAGGGACACCTTCCACTAGACCAGGTTGCTCAAAGCCTCATCCAGCCTGGCCTTGAACACTTCCAGGAGCTTAGAGGGGTAGTCATCAGATGAGTTATAAGTCACCTTTCTGAATTCTGGGAAGAAAAGCTCAGTGAGCAAGTATGAGAACAGCTATCCCAGCTAAAACCAGCACATTCTCATAACCAACAGCAAATTGCTGAATTAGTCTTTTTTTCTTTTTTTTCCCCTTCTTCTTAAGGGAGGAAGAGTTATTAAGCAAGTGTACATGAGGGTAATCACTGTCAGCATTAAAGACTCTTCTTCCCATTTAGTGTAATGGGGAATTTATAACACTTTCTGCCTGGGACACTGCTGTAAAGCTAGTGGCAGCATCAGTTACAAACACCATACAGCTGACATATAGATTTAGCTATGCATTCATGCTTTTGCTAAGCCTGTAATCCCAGCTTTAAGTAAGCTTGTTAGGAGCAACCAGTTAAATATTTGCTAGGATAAATCACTAGTTGTCCATTACATATTTTCACTACTTTTGCACAGACACTTACTCCACATACATCACTCAGAAAAAGGTAGCAAAGTTGATTATTGCAACGGGAGTCCCAGACCAGAAAAAATACTCCATAACTACAACTCTATTGGTCATAAACCCGTGAATACCTATGGCCCCTCTTCCTCACATTTGTTGCCAGTCTTGTACCCAACAGCAGTATTAGCTCCAGTCTAACCCTGGAAATTTAGCTAACATCAGAAGATGTAGATCATATAATTTGTTCAAGGTCACTCATACATTTGCTGTCACAGTCTGGTCCAAAATATGAATTAAGAGTAATAGATTTTTTAAAAAATAAATAAAACTTCTGTTTCACTAACTTGCCAACTGTTAAGCTGCTCTGTTTATGGGGTATGTGAAAGTCTTTGTAGTCGGCCAGATCAATAGGGAAGTACCACTGAGTTGTCAATGTCCTTTACTTGGATCTGGGTTTTACTGACTCACTTTCTGTACACCCCTCACAGGCAAAAAATGTGTTCGCAGCAAAAAAGGACTAGACAGCTTTCTGGAGGTCATTTAGTGCATCTCCCTAACCACAGACCAAGGATGCATTTTGTGTTCAGGTTCAGCTGGGCTGTGCAGTGCAGAAACGCCACAGGCGATGTGAAACACAAACAGTGAAGGGTTGTTTCCATAGACTGACAGGCCTTTGGGGTATGGGAGGTAAGTAGAAAACTAGGACCATTATTCTATAGCCTTGCTAAATTCTGTAATTAATGTATAATACAACAGTGTAACAGTTAGATACAACAGGTAGATGAGGCAAGAGTTGACTTCAGTTGGACTGCCAAACATATAAGAAAAATACAGGGAAACACAAGGAATCTCTAACCAGTGAGGAACGGCCTTTGTTATCCACCTGTCCACTCAGTGAAAATGCTATGACTGCAAATTACAGCTGACTAAATGGTCAGAGGGATCTGTAAAAATAGCTTAGCAGAAAGAGGAGCTAAAAAAAGCCCCTTTCATTAAACAAACAAGGCATATTTCCATTATGCATAATTTAGCCCTGTACTACCTAGAAATGCATATAAACATGTACGCATGCATCCACCCACAGATCCACGTGAGTTTGTGCTGGAACTTTATCTTCTGATCCTGCCCAAAGGACAAAATGAAACATCTTTCCCCACCCAGAATGGGCTCCTAGCTGTTCTGCAGACTGCCCAAGTTCCTGTTCACCAAAAACTCCCTACTACTAGTCATACCAGACCTGAAAAGTTTTTAAGTCCTCCCCTACACGTGATACTGTAAGATACGGATACATTCAAGGGAACATAAAACATTCATACTCCTCTAAAGCATCAAATGGGATAGCTCAACAAAGTATAGCAGTGATGTACTTTCAACTGATAAAGACATCGCTTGATAGGTGTAAAAAAACCCAAACATATGCCATTTGCCATAAAACAAGGCAGAAAGATATTGACTGAATTGCAGCTCTGCAGCCAGCTGGCTGAATCCAAACACAAGTTCAGACCACCTCAAGTCATCATGTCCCCTTCCCGTTCCTTTGTTCTCTATTAAGTGAATGCAAAATATTTATAGCAGCGTTTATCAAATCCATCTTCATACACTAAGAGCCAACATCTACCTTGAATTGCAATTATCCGGATTTTAAGTTGAAAGAGCTAGTGGAAAGACAGAGAAAACACTAAACAGCTTCTAAATCAACTTTCCAAACTGAATAAAAGATAGCCTCCCAGGCTGCATAGTCAGGGTAATTTAAGTGTCAACATATCCTGCATAACAACATAACATTATAAAGTAATGGTACAACTAAATACTTCATTTTAAAAAGATGTAATTCTTAGCATTTCAGCTGAGGTATCCTCACTCCATGACTTTCTGTAGTGCTGGCCTTCTAAGAGCTATATCTCAAGTTAAATTTGACACTGAAAACGGCGTACAGTGCAATAGACTACTTCCACTGCAGTGCTTTCTGCTGAGAGTACATTATGTTTATCATCTTGGACCCACAATCACTGTCAGTGAGCGGAATTTCAAGTGTTATTTTATCTACAAAGTTTGGAATGCTTATCAGCATCTCAGAACAAAGCTGTTTCTTCATTCCATTTTTCATACCTTTCCAATAAGGTATGTAATCTGGAACTTTATAGTTCTATATAAAAGAGCAGTTAGGACCACTTCATGTTCTTTTTGTTTTTGTAAAACTGTTGATTAATTTCTTTGCAAAGACACTTCAGATCTGGAGTCCTCACAAAAGCCAACTTGTGAGTATGTTTCAAATCCCACCTTTCATACCCCTATCAGGGATCACATGGGAATAGCTCAACAAAGTATAGCAGCGATGTACTTGCAGCTGATAAAGATATCACTTGATAGGTTTTAAAAAACCCCAACACCTACAGTAGTAATAAATAAAATCATTATAAACCCTAACTTAAGAGTTCAGTGTTGTCTTCCATCACACGAAGCACCTAATACTATCTGTAAAAACTACAAGCAATAAAAAAGCTCTCTTAAAATGTGCTTTGAAAAAAAAAAAAAGAGAAACTGCATACTCATTAAGGATGCCCATATATGGTATGGTAACTGCAAGCTATTAGTTCCTATGACACGATAAGATCTTTCAAAGTACATAATCAGGAAGACATTTTGTATGGAAATAAAATATCTACATTCAAGGCTTGTTGCCAGTAAGAAAAAAATTCTTCAGTAAGAAAAAATATTTATACTCGCCATCTTTCCCTGCTCCTCCTCCCACAAATAAAAAGACCACCTGAAATAATTTGTTCAAGGCTAAAAAAATGCAATGAGTCACATACCAGGTTTCAGTCGAATGCATTTTTAAATGGCTGAGTTATAAACCCCTTGAAATCAAGTTTTATAATGAAATGCTGATAGACCCTTAACTTTAATGGCTCTTCCAAGTGCTTCAAGAGCAGGCATTACTTACAGTGTCGTAAAGTGACGTTTAAAACACTACAGAATTTTCTCACGGCAGATAAGCAGGTGTTCAAGAGGGCAGCACTATTTAAACCTCACTGATTTATGGGACATGCTGCATGAAAGGCCAGTGAGCTTTATGGAAGCTCACAGCAGAAACTCCAGACTGTAGTAGACACAGTACCACCATTGTCTAAAGATCACCAATACATATTAATTTCCACGTTGTAATATTTGATCTCCTGCATTTTGTACATGTTACTGGTAGTGAAATATATACCTTACCTCACAGGGTAGGGTTCTTTTTTACTGGCATGCTTTTCATAGGGTATTGCATGTAATAAAATCCATTGCTCAGCTACTTCATCATCCACTGTCGTGAGTTACCTAGTACTTAGGTCTCTTACTGTTATCCTAGCAACACCATTTCTGACCTCTGCCAAGAGTTAGGAACTGAACCACTTCCTTCAGACATTTTGGAGCAGAATGAAAAACGGAAGATATGTCTAGATTTACCTGCCATATTACCCAGTGGTCAAAATCATCCTCCTGAAAGTCATTTCACTATTGGAAAAGCAACCAATAAGCCATCAAACCACTTTATGTAATTGATTAGCATTTTCTGCTTGTTAACACATACACATACGAAAATCAATAATCTTATGGCTATGGGATCCAGCCTTAATGATTTAGTGAGACTGTAATTTACTCCAGGCAAAAACAAAAAAAGCAAACAAAAAAGCCACTATTAGCTCTCAGTAGCAAACTCCATTAAAGAAAACTGATAGCAAAAAAAGACCATTACTGCTTAGGCTGTAGTTAGTGCTAAAATGCCTGATATGTGCGGATATTTATTTTCACTTTCTCTTAAGCGACCAAAGCAGTTCTTGGTGCACATTCCCCCTGAGTTTCTGATGCTACAAGAGAGAATTCCATCAGCTCCATACTGGTGCATATGGTAAATAATAAATACTAATTCAAACGTTCAGAGAGAAAAAGAAGCTAGATTATGACCCTGGTCCAATTTCCCTTATATTAAATATGAGAGCTTTTCACCTTTTTTTGTACATTGAAATAATTTTAAGAAACCTAGACATGGTCATGTCAGAATTGTGAAGTATATGCACCAATAGAGGCCAGATTCCTAGCACATAGGGCTTACACTGAAAATCACAACACACTCTTTACTCCCTTTTGTCCCATTTCTGATTGACTTTGTATACTACCAGTCAATGGGTAATTTACATAGCAGTAGCACACGTAAAATGTAGATGGTATGTAACAACTAAATTCACTTTAATACTATGACCAAGCCATGCTTTGCAGTTAGCATCTGCAAGTTAAAATTCAGATTTCTGTCACATATCTATTATTTCTTACTAAGCAACATTTATGCAAGCATAGAGGTAAGAATCATATGAAGTGGAACGAACTCAAATAAACAATACTTAATGACCTGCTATACAAAGAACATAGGGTTTAAGTCCATCACAAATTCTGATTATGGTCTTTGTTTTACTTGATGTGATCACCACCAAGTGATGCTTCGGCACAACTGAAGTTCAGCACTAGCAGAGGCACAATAAATTTAAGGTCGCCTGATTACTATTCTTTATTCTTCAATACATACAGTAAAACCAAAAAACAAGACTTCAGAATAATTATCATTTTATGATATTGGGCTGAACCTGCTTCCCTTAGACTTCATCTCCTTTATTGTCTGACACATCAGCTTGGTGGCCATAATCAAATAGTCCCAGTTTTGGTTAAATTCCTACATTCTCCAAGTATCATCTACTGCACATGAAGATTATATAGATAAATGCTTATACCTTCTGTGCAAGGCTGTGCCCTAAGATTACAACAGATCTTAGACAAAATTAGAGTGTCAAGAGTTAACAGATAAGACAGTGCTTCAGTGTTATTTTTCTTTGTGACCCACTGTAGGGGTAATTCATGTGAATATATTCTTTCTTTCTTTTTCTTTTTTTTATTTAAGAGAATGACAAGTCTATACTTGGGATCCAAAAGAAGCTCTATTAACAAATGCCACGTTTGACACAACTTACTGTAAAGAATAATTTCAGATTAAATTATTGTAACCCTATAAACAAATCCATGTTAGCTATGTGTTCAAACCACCCAGAGCACAGAGGTTTGATAACATCATGATATACTGTACTGCTACTCTGCTCTTCCATCCTATGCTTATGTCGGTGGGAAACTGAATTCACAAGACTGTACCTCATATGAACACAGCCAATGAAGTCCCCACTGGCGGGAGAAGAGGAAACATAATCCCCAGTTTTAAAAAGGAAAAAAGGAAGACCTGGGAAACTACAGGCCAGTCAGAGTCACCACTGAGACAAGCAAGATCATGGAGCAGATTGTCCTGGAAACTATGCTAAGGCACATGGAAAATAAGGAAGGACTGAGCACACCCTCAGCAAGTTTGCCGACGACACCAAGCTGTGTGGCGCGGTCGACACACTGAAGGGAAGGGATGGCATCCAGAGGGACCTGGACAGGCTGGAGAGGTGGGCCACTGCCAACCTCATGGAGTTCAACAAGGCCAAATGCAAGGTCCTGCACCTGGGTTGGGGCAATCCCAAACACAAGTACAGGCTGGGTGGAGAGTGGATGGAGAGCAGCTCCGAGGAGAAGGACTTGGGGGTACTGGTGGATGAAAAACTGAACATGAGCCGGCCGTGTGCGCTGGCAGCCCAGAAAGCCAACCG
>NW_010262762.1:19031-25639 GCF_000690775.1 Eurypyga helias
GATTGGACATCAAGAAGAAATTCTTCCCGCAGAGGGTGGGGAGGCAGTGGGACAGGTTGCCCAGAGAAGCTGTGGATGCCCCATCGCTGGAAGTGTCCAAGGCCAGGCTGGATGAGGCTTGGACCAACCTGGTCTAGCGGAAGGTGTCCCTGCCCATGGCAGGGTGGTTGGAATCTTTAAGGTCCCTTCCAACCCAAACCATTCTGTGATTCTATGATCAGTAAGTTATAGTCTTGTCCTTTTCAATCTCCTGCTGGTTCATATGACAGGAACCAATGGAAAAAATAAAGATATTAAGAGTGATTGCAACAAATCCAGAATCCTTGAGGTGGTTGTTGGGTTGCCTGCACCCATAAGCTTAAAACAGCTGCAGTCTCTGTCAGTTTTTTTTTCATTCTCAACAGAATTTAAGTAGAAATCTTTAATTTCCCTCTGAGTGAACAAGTGATGACTGAGGGAGGAGCAGCATAGACTGTGGTTAACGACATCTAGGGAGTATGAACTCATCCTTTCCATTTTTATCTGCCATTCTTACCTCAGCCGGCAAACTAAGGAATTTGGGATTTAGACAAATCATAAAGTAGTTTTCAAACTTTTTTCTGTGTGGTTTTAGTATAAATAAGCAGTTCCATCAACAAAGCACAGGTCCTCATGGAAACCCTCAGAATCATTTCTAATCCTTAACTCTTCCTTCAGTTATCTCTGACATATACTAAACTTACATAATGAATATATATAGTTTTTCGTATTTTCTTTGCAGACAAGTGAAGTCCACAGCTCCATTTTCTTCCCACTCCATTGACTTTACCAGTAACACAGCTACAGTATTTTGATTATTTCGATTAGTTTAATAAATATTCTAAGGGTAGAAGAGTCGCACAGTATCTCAAATAAATTGTCTTAAGAATTAATAAGAAAGATTTTCATCCCACTTTTATTTAGCAAATATCAGAGTGTTCTGCCAAATTTCACAGCAGATCAGTACAAAGCTCGTTAGCTCAGGTGTTTCCAGGACTGGCATTTGTTAGGAAAAGTTACTGTTTAACAGTTTATGGCCCTTTTCAAGCCAAAAATGTCTCACTTTTTTCAAGATCTTGTTGAAAATACCTGTGCATTACTTCTAGAGACACCTTACAACAGATCTGATGATCTGAAAATCAGTGCAAGTAATATTATGTAGTGTTTCTACCTCCAAAGTGTACTTCGTTTGCGGGTTCTCATTTACTGCATTCATATACACTTGACAGTCAGTTAACATAACCTTTAAACACAGGATTCATAATCAAATTATGTACAGGGGTAGAGCTGCGCTACTGTGATGGGGAGTTACTCCCTTAAAAGCATAAGTCTACCAGTCTTATTTTAGTTCATTTTAACACACCATTTCCTCCGACTTATTGCCAGTTCTAAGAGTTACCACAGCACTGCTTAGTAACAATGTGTGGTTTCTGACATTTATTTATAGTATACTAAAACCAAAATCAGGCTGGGTGGTAAGAGTTTTAGACCACCTGAGATGTCTTTAAATCTTCAGCACATGTTTAACTGCAGCAAGACCAGCAATAATCCCAAATACGCAGTCATGACACTATTGGCTGATCCACCCTTTAAAGTTATAGATTCATTTCAGGGAACTACTTTTCCCAAGTGTCTTTTAAAAAATAAAAATGGTTTGTTGTAAATCTTTTTATCATTTAAGTGATGGAGAAATACTTGGAAAGACAACAATGATTTTTATATATTATTTTAAAGTGAGGCCATGTGTGCACAGCAAATTGACGGATTTTCTGGAATTAATTTAATTTTTTTTCTTTCACCCTCTTCTTTGCCCTGCATGAAACAAAAGTGTATGTTTATTGTAAGATACCATCGGTTGTTTGTTTAGTTTTATGAGTGTGTAGTTGTGAGGTTAAGATGTGTATCATGCAGTAACTATTTCCGAAGAAGTATACTTTCTTTCAGAATTTTCTTTTAAGAAGTATTTCAAGTATCTGAATGGTAAGTCATATTCGTAATATGGTGACAGCATAAGCAACACCATTTTTAGTAACTGTGAGACAAATCAGTCCCCTTTTCCTCCTTCTGTACTGCCATTTGAAGTGAAGGATACCCTTTGTCCCCTGTCCAGCAAAGCACTTAAACATTTGTCATCTCCTTGACTTCAACAGTATTATTCATGGGCCCAAAGTGAAACACGTGCTTAAGTGTTTTGGTGGATCACAGTGTTGCTGAACAAGGGCAGTAAACCAGAACCGAGTAAAGAGCCTCTAGTGCTGAAAATTCTGCAATAGTAATAGCATAGTTTTTTAGACACAATGGCTTTTGAATTTTTTAACAATAAATTTAAAGGCAAAGGGAACTACGAAATATATAATTTTGTTATTTTAAAAAGATTATTAAAATAAAAGGAAATTTATAATAACTGATGTTAAAAAGATCAATCAACATTGATCTGACACACAAAACTAGGTGAGCCAGAATCGTCCTTGATGTGAACTGGGATAGGTTCAGAATAACTGGGAATCTCCTAACAGGTACTGAGCCTCCAATTTCCAGTAGTTTCATACTAATGTTAAATGTGTTTTAATTTAACGTATACTGACCCTCAATAACAAGGGCTTTTCTTCTCTGCCAGTAAGCAAAGCTACTATGGTAAATGAGTAAAGTCTTCAAGAGCCAAACATATCTGCCAATAAGTAGTCGGTAGTTAGTGTAAACAGACTTTTTAACCTATAGCCTTTAAACTAATGGACTAAATAGTTTAAGCTTTTGGAATTACTTTGTCTGCATTAGGCTATCAAACAAGCTCTCATCCTGCAGACTCTGTCTAGCTGAGATTTTCAAGTTAGAGAATTTCATTTTGTGCACAGTATCGCAGTTCTAGGAGGAAAAATAAAATAAAAGAAAAACAACCCAAAGTAAAAGACTGTTTGCTTGTCTTTGTTAGGGGAGAAGAAAAGAAGGAAAAGCATATTTATTAAGAAGGATAGTAGTTCAGTAAAACTATGGGTTTACTTTTTTTTTTTTTTTAATTTGGCTTAATTTTAGAAATGTAATCACAGGAGACAATAATGAACGCCAAATCAGAAAAACCTCAGATGTAAAGAACTGTTTAAACACTGCTTTTCATACAGGGTACTTACAGTCACTACTATTATCTGTGAAATACAGATGACATAAATGCATTCTGTGAAAACTGCTCTTTAAAAAAAACCCAACGCTTTTCCTACAAGAATCTTATTTTTAATCAAATACACTTTTCTCTTCAAGCAGGAAGCCAATTTGCTATTGCAAATGTTTTTGCTAAGTGATGGAATGTGCAGTCATGCACCAGCAATTGAGTCCTGAAATTCAGTTTGTCCATGCTCGGCAAGAAAAAGCTTTTGGGTTCAAGCGTGCACTATATTACAAGGGTAGGCACTTAAATACACGAAGGGGAGGCCATGCATTTTATTTCAGAAGACTGAAATACATCTTGCAATGTGGGGCTTTGATGTTATTCATATGTTAACAATATACCGTTTCCTCCAAGTGCTCAATACATTGGAATAAAAAGACATAATTTGCTGACATTGTGCTGAACACTTCCTGTCCAGAATACTGATCAATTATCATTCAGCTTCCAAGGCTAATCCACCCAAAATAGCCCTCAACATAACATTTAAATTATTCTTTTAACACTTTAAAATTCCAGTTAAAATAATTTACCATTTTACAGAATAAAACGATGAAACAAAGACCATAACTGTATTTTCACTCTGCTTCTAAAATGCAGTTCTAGTGCCCCAGGGACTCCTTTCATCTAGTGTAAGTGCTGGCATATGATGTGATTGTTAACATAGCTGGCCACCAGATGAAGTGAATTATCTAAACTGCCAAGGTTCCTACTTTCATTCCAATTTAAACATCAATTTAACACAGAAACTGAAGGGTATTATGAAAGCTTTAATACGAACCATTTCAGACATGAAAAAGAAAGAGAAGGATTTCTCAAATCACCAAAACAAACAAATATGTAGTTCATTTAACCTGAAGATGAGTTGGGAAATGATCAGCGCACAAAGGCATGTCTGTCTAACTCCCCATGATGGTAAATTAATGCAGTATACCCTGGGCACCTTGCAAAAAAATGAGTCACCTGTACGAGTCCGCAAGGGCATTATCCAGCAGCAACAGTTACACCAGATGGTTAAAAAGGGACACTGTAGCCGACAAATATTTGGTGACTTTTTCTAAGGGAAAACAGTTTGAAGAACATCCTGTCCTTTTCAATTACCATATTCAGGAAGGATTTTCTCCAGTTAAAACAATTTTATTGCAGATTTATTTCTGTGAGTCACTTAATCACCTTTTTTCTCAGCTCCTTCCTCCTCCATATAATTCTCTTACTCTGTTCCATGTCATACTCACAAGGCTCTGAGCTCTTTAATACAGCAGCTCTCCCTGCACAGCACAATGTACTTGCCTCTTATCTAAGGTACCGAGACATCATTAGGCAGAGAAACCACAAGCAGTATTAATCAGCTTTCTATGCACTAAGAAGATGTTCTCGTCTCAAAGCATGTGAGAAAACTCTCTGAACAAATGTTCTGGGGCAAATGAAGTTTTTATACAGGGAAGGGCCCACCTCTTCAAGGATTTATGTGACTAGGTAGTGATTAAAAAAGGAATGACTACTGTTAAGATGTAGCTGTTGGTAGACAGTTTGCATAGGAGATGAAAAATAAATTAAATAAAAAAGGTAAGCTGTAAGTCCAGTAACTCTTCCTCCTGTACTACCGAGTACTACAAGACAAGTTAAAATGAGAAGAAGCTGTTTCTTTTGAGGTTAATCACAGTTCACCCAATAGGCATGTGCGCAGTTTTTTGTAAAATACAAGTTTATTACCTACTGGCATAAATCATCCTAGTCCCTCAGTGGATAGAAATGTTCTTTCTGCATTACACTTGAACAGAGAGGAGTTTGTCAGTGAACAAGACTAAGAAATTACCAAAGGAAAGAACAGCCTTTGAAGAAAATGCAAATATGTTTGCTGTGTTCTGGCATTAATGAGACTGCACTGGATAGACTTTACCCATTTTGGTCAATGCATTACACCCAAAAAAAAAAGATTGCAAACAGCTCCCAAAATTATTCAAGAATTTGAAGATATAAGTCGGCTTTTAAAATTAAGGGGAAAAGAGACAAGTGACAAACTTCATGAGAACATGAAATGAGGCAAACCTATAAAATTGGTTAAATCACTAATTAAGACAAAGTAGTCTTTTTGGACTTAAACGGGAGAGGGAAAGAAGTCCCATCTGACCTCATTTACCTGAACAGTGTTTGCACATTGATCAGAGCGCTAAAGAAAAGAGGTGCTGACAATCACCCCGAGGGGATTCGACAATTTTAACAAGACAAAATTAGTCACGATACCAATAAATGGTCTGTTTTACACTGACTGTTCCTTATTGCTCTCAGCCAACTAGCTGCTAAAACCTCAAGTCTACAACACAAGCAAGAAAAAACTCCTATCAGAAGGATGGTCACGCTATTCATTATTCAGACAATATGACTGTATCATCTGTAGAGATCACTTTTCCAAGTAGCTAAGTGCAGGGCTACGTGCAGGTTGAAACACATGCACCCAAACCACTGGATTTACATGCTTGCCGCCAGATCATTTTCATGGAAAAAAACCTCACAGGATTTTCCAAGTGCCTAAGATGAAATAAAGCAACTTAAAAAACTAGCAGCATTTACACATAATAACCAAAATTTTAGGACTAGATGTTAAGGCCATCCTCCCATTCACTGAACAGTTTAGTACTTACATATGAAAAAGTGTAGACAATTAACTTTAAGTTACTATTTATAAAGGCAGAACAGTTTTCAAGTGTACTTCGACTCTTGGTATTCATACGGAAGAGTTAGACAGCCTATAAATCAACTCAGCAATTTCACCATCCAGTTTAACTGACCTCTACCACTTACAGGGTGTTGAGGGAGCTGGTAGAAGTGCTCACCGAGCCACTTCCCATCATCTGTCAGCAGCCCTGGCTAATGGGGGAGGTCCCAGCTGGCTGCAGGTAGCAAATGAGAGACTCTTCTACAAGAATGGCTGGAAGGAGGATGCGGGGAACTACAGGCCTGTCAATCTGACCTTGGTGCTGGGGAAGATAACGGAGCAGATCATCTTGAGTGCCATCATGCAACACATGCAGGACAACAAGGCGATCAGGCACAGTCAGCACAGGTTTACGAAAAGCATGTCCTGTGTGATGAACCTGATCTCCCTCTAGGACAAGCTGGCCCACTTAGTGCATGAGGGAAAGGCTGTGGATGTTGTCTACCCAGACTTTAGTAAAATTTCTGACAGCATTTCCCACAGCATTCTGCTGGAGAAACTGGCTACCCATGGCTTGGACAGGTCACTCTTCTCTGGTTAAAAAAACTGTCTGGATGGCTGGGCCCAGGGAATTGTGTTGAATGGAGTTAAATCCAGTTGGCAGCCAGTCGTAAGTGGTTTTCCTCAGGGCTCAGTAGTGGGGCTATTTCTCTTCAGTATCTCTGGACGATTTGGATGAGGGGATTGAGTGCAACATCAGTTAGCTTGCAGATGAGT
>NW_010262762.1:26779-27003 GCF_000690775.1 Eurypyga helias
GGAAATGACCTCAATGTGAGTCAGGGGAGGTTCAGATTGGATATTAGGAAAAAATTCAACACTGAAAGGGCTGTCAGGTACTGGAACAGCGTGCCCAGGGAGGTGGTTAGGTCACCATCCCTGGAGGTAGTTAGAAGAAGTGTAGATGTGGCTGTTAGGGACATGGTTTATCAGTGGAGTTAGCTGTGTTAGGTTCACAACTGGACTCAATGATCTTAAAGGTC
>NW_010262763.1:0-428 GCF_000690775.1 Eurypyga helias
CCTGCCCAGGGCCTAGGCCCCTTGGTGACGAGGGTCCCTCGCAGGGCCGCAGCCGTTTGACCTGGTGTTCAGGACTGGGGCTGGGTAAAAAAAGGGGGATTTCTCCCACCTTCTCCTGCGAACCCAGCCCGTATGGCGTTTGTGAAGGCCTGCGCTGAACTGCTTTGCCAAAAAAGAAGGGGCTAATCCGTGTGCTAGGGGAACCGGGGGAGGAGTAGGACACAAACGCAATGGAAAATGGTCACATTTTCTGCCAATTCTCCTTTTTCTGCATTGCTGCAGGACATCCACCGGCAACGATGACCCTTCTCCCGGGAGCCTGAGCTGCAGCTCTGCCCGCTCTGCTAATTCCACAAGAGTCATGTAAATAAAAGACGAATTAGAGCTGGAAAAGAGAAATTTGAAAACGACCTCCAGGTTGGGATAAA
>NW_010262764.1:0-241 GCF_000690775.1 Eurypyga helias
GGCCAGGCCCCGGTGGGGTTGCACCCAGCGTTACTCACAGCCGAGAGCTGCTCCCTGCTGAGCAGCCCAGCACCTCCCGGCCGGAGCCAGCCTGGCGGCACCAGCTCAGCCAGAACCTGTTCTCAGGAGTTAAGGCGGCGACGCGGCTTCAGCCGGGGCCCAGTACCCAAGGGCAGACCCTCAGTCAGCACGCAGCCTGCTCCCACCCCCCCGCCGCGCCGTTACCCAAGGAAGAGTGTGA
>NW_010262764.1:381-756 GCF_000690775.1 Eurypyga helias
GGCGACGCGGCTTCAGCCGGGGCACAGTACCCAAGGGCAGACCCTCGGTCAGCACGCAGCCTGCTCCCACCCTCCCGCCACGACGTTACCCAAGGAAGAGTGCACACCCAGAACGAGATCAGAACCCGGAAACGGCCTGGGTGGAAGGTCCCTTAAAGATCCCCCGGCTCCACGCCCCTGCCACGGGCTGCATCAGACACTCTGCAGGCGATGAAGGTGCTTTGGGCTTCCAGGCACTGCCGAGCTCAACCAGAGCTGCCCAAAACATTCCCCTCCCCTGCACAGGCCTGGCCACTGGACTAGGCAGAACGACGAGCGCGTAGCGCAGAGGGAAGGGAGCAAGCCTTCCCCAAGCCTCCCGGGTAGTCCCAGACC
>NW_010262764.1:845-2730 GCF_000690775.1 Eurypyga helias
CGCAAGCAAAGGGGTGAGCTGCACAGAGCAGCCAGTCCCCACGCAGCCCGGAAGCGGTTCCCCGGCATCGCCTGCGTTTCAGGAGCCGTTGGCCAGCCCAAACCACCTACCAGCCACTTCCTGAAAAGAGAGAGCTCGTGCCATCACTGCTCTCCAGCGCTGAACCCGGGGCCTGCATTCCAGTGGCCGGGAGAACGTTTAGATCAGCGAGGCAACCCCATTTCCCAGAAAATGCCGGCCTTGGAAAGCCCATATCCCCTCCGCCAGCTTCCCCCGGAGCTTCGCAGCTGCCCCTGGGAGCCTGGGAAGCCGCGAAGGCCAAGCCCGGGGTTTCCCTGCGCACGTACGGCCTGCAAGAACGTCCACGCTCGACAGCGGCGTCTGGCCTCAGGGGTCGGCTGCTGCACCCAGACTGAAGCTCCAGCCCCATGTGGCTCCTTCCTTCCGCAGCAAAACCCAGTTTACCAACAGAAAGAGCGGGAACGGTGCCGAGCAGACCCGTCTGGTGACACTGAACTCACCATCCGTGCAACCGGAGGACACGGACGACTTTGGAGCTGCCTTCCTCTTGACCATCGTCCTGGTGACGGACTTCTGGATCATACTTTCTCTCCTGCTGGCCAGAGAGTACTTCTCTGCCAAGGAGGTTCGGCGAGTCATGGAAGTTTTCCCCATCAGGCTTCTGCGCACGGAGCGACGGCTCAGCCTCAAGCCGGTCGGCGTCCCTGGGTCATCCCTCACGCACTGGGAAGGCTCCTTACCAGGCCCCTCTTGTGCCTGAGCAGAGTCATCTGCCCCCTCCAGCCCAGGCTCTTCACTTAAAATGACCGTGGTATCGTCTACCTTCGCCGCCTCCTGCTTAGGCTCGGCCTCGCTTTCTCCCGCGCCGGCTGCCTCAGGCGTCTGAGGGTCCATTGGCTCAGAGGCTGTGGGCGCAGGGGGCGATCTGGTCGCCCTCTTGTCCTTGGGAGAGCCATGGCCTGTGCTCAAGAGGCCGGTCGCGGAGAGCTTCCCCGCTGGTTTAGGCGGGCTCTTCTGGAGGTGTAGCTCCGTGGCAACGCACTTGTTGACATCAACCTCTGCTGTGAGAGGCTTCCTGCCTGCTTGCTGGAGAGGCAGGCTGCTTCAGCAAACAGTGCAGCCTGGGACCTCGTCACGCGCTGCGGCGGAGAGACTCGTTTGACCTCAGCTCTGACGAGTTCCACGTTTTCTTTATTCCGGAGTTGCTGAGAGTACCGCACAGAGGATCCCAGTTTGAGACCGCTGTTCCGTCCTCTGGATAACCTAGCGACAGAGACAGCGTGTTAGACTAGAACTGGATTCGGGAACAGACCAGAACTCCCACCAAAACAGTCCGTTGGCAGGTTCCTGACTGAAAACGCAGTGAGCAGAAATGAGCACCCCCATGGGCAAGGCCCCCGTTCAGCAACTCGCTGTCCTAGGAGCTGTGTTTAGACAGTATAGGATCATGAGATAGTTTAGGGGGGAAGGGACCTCAAACCCCCCCCAGTGCCACCCCCTGCCATGGGCAGGGACACCTTCCATAGCCCAGGGTGCTCCAAGCCTCATCCAGCCTGGCCTTGGACACTCCCAGGGATGGGGCATCCACAGCTTCTCTGGGAACCTGTCCCAGTGCTCCCACCCTCTGCGGGAAGAATTCCTTCCTGATGGCCCATCTTCATCTCCCTCCTCCCGTTCAAACCCACCACCCCTTGTCCCGTCGCTGGCTTTGGGTACTCAGCTCGAAGCTTTTCCAGGCGGGAACGCGCCGAGTAACAAAGCTCAGAGATCGGGGACGAGCCCCCCCGGGAGCCCGGCACGCACGGAGCTGCGGCCAGCGCCGAGAGCAGCCAACACGCGATGGCTTCGGGCGAGGGAACAAAGC
>NW_010262765.1:0-7943 GCF_000690775.1 Eurypyga helias
TGGAGCGGCTCCTTGATTTCTGGCAGGCGTTAAACTGGAGCTGGGAAT
Source organism: Eurypyga helias (assembly GCF_000690775.1). Taxonomy (NCBI): domain Eukaryota; kingdom Metazoa; phylum Chordata; class Aves; order Eurypygiformes; family Eurypygidae; genus Eurypyga; species Eurypyga helias. Next base: position 49 of record NW_010262765.1, read on the forward strand.
GGGGCTGTGGTGAACGTTAACGGTGCAGCCGGAGAATGCAGACGCTGTGGGGGGCCTCGCAGTGTGCTGGGGGGTCGTTTGTCAGCTTGGTGGGGAAGGGGAGGAGGCAGGTCCTGCCTGGGCAGGGACCCTGCGGTGGGGGAGGAACAGGAGGGACCGTGAAACCTGTCAGAACTGGGCTGTGAGTGCCCAGGGAACGTGAGGTGCAGGGGGGGCTGAGGGGGGCGTTAAGAAAAGGACCTGGAGGTGACACAAAGGTGGCGTGAGGTGGGGAATGTCTCTTCGACCAAGAGTGGCCCTGAGAGAGTGAGACCCTGACAGACTGTGGTGGACAAGGGTTGAGAGTGCTGTGGGCTTCCCAGGGACGGGAGAGCGCGGAGGCAGCTCCTCGTCTGTAGGCGTGGACCAGATACCAGCAGCTGAAGCTTGGCTGTAAAAAAAGATTCAGTTATAAATACCTCACTTGAGCCTGTTTTGACTCATTTGAGTGTGCTCATACGTGTTAATTTTTAGGTCCCAAACAGCTCCATCCTGTATTCTGTGTAGCACCCAGTGCGCCAAGGTCCTGGTTGGCCTGTGGTGGGGAAAATCATTTGATATTGGTGTTAAAACTAGGGGCAGTGAGAGAGGCCAGTGAGGTTTGCAGGGATTCTAGGTGGTGGTTGTTGCTCGGCTGCTGTGAGGTAGCAGTGACGTCATAAGAGAACGGCAAATACATCAGAAACCGGGAAGGACTTGTCTACCCGAGGTGTTTTGTGATACAACTTCCTTTCCGCATGGAAAATAAGGTTGCTCAGGGATGTGACTTGTCTTCAGATGCTGTCAGACTGAAGAAAGTCATTGTAGGTGCTGACTGCAGCCTGGTGTAAGATGAACATCGTCAGGTATTTATTGAAAGTGTGGTCACTGCCACGCTTCCCAGGTGCTTTTCTCGGCCTGTCCGGTGTCATTCACAGTCCCAGGCTTATTTTTAGACGTGCCTGAGTACCGAGAGCAGTTGGGAGGCTGAGAACTGTCAGATGAGTTTATTTAGAAAGATGCTCAGCGCTGGTTTTGATGGCAGGTGTGAGTTCCGTGTCCCTGAAACCGAGACGAAAACATCAGCTTGGCTGCTCTCTGAGACACATGATCTCCCTATTTTCTAGAGAACAGCTAAAAAGAGAATATGAAAGGCCGCAGTGTGTCAGAGGCTTAGACAACTTCATCAATTTATCAGGCTTTCCAGTTTTTTTAGTAGAGTTGCCTTTAGAGAACAAACCAGGTGTATCAGTAAGTTGCTAATATTTGGGGTTTTTCTCCTTTCTCCCTGAACTTTCTTCAGGAAGAGGAGACGGAATGGCAACGAAGATGACTGCCACATGCCACAGACAAAACGTAGCACCAGGACTACAGTCGTTCAGGATTCCTGGGACACTGAGGTGAGAGCTTTCTCGGGCAAATTCACTTTCCTTTAATGCTGGATTTAAGTGGCAGTGGAGTATTCTGTGAAGCTTTATTGCTGGAGACTAGTTAAGGAAAACACTTTTTTTTTGCTTGACTCTGTTCAGACACTGAAATCTGTAAAATCTGGTTTGGAAATCAAGTTTTCCGGTGAACCTGATTGTCTTTGGCCTGGCTATTTCTATTAATAGATTTCAAATACTGATACGTAGCATCCAAGTGAAGCTAAAAGAAAAGTTTTTTGCTGTCACTTCTAGTTTTGCTGTCTGAAATGAGGTGTGACGTATCCAGGACTGAGGAGACGACTGGGGCAGATTACAAGTGCGCGTGGTCGCTTTGCCTGGCCGTCTAACCTTCATTTACTCACGGTAACGTGATTACGTGGGGTAGAAACTCAAAAAGCATTCCGACCAGCACCATAAAGGGCCTGTTTCCAGCGGTAGCTCTTATCTGATGTTTGAGAAACGCTCTGCTGGAGCTCGGCAGTTTAAGCAAGACTCGCTTCGTCACAGCGGAAACCCTTGAACTCAAACTATCAGGTTTCTGCTCGTATTTGCTGTGATCTTGGCTGGATGTGGCATAAATCCTCATCGTCCGCATGGCAGGTGTTCTGGGATGGTGCCATTTGCCAGCTATGAGATTTCTGTTTTCTAAAAAAAAACTGTTTTCTAAACTGCTGTCAGATCTCTTGAATTGTTGCCTGTGTTCATCCTCAGAAAATTCGTTGTATGCTTTTCTAATTAGCAACGTTGTCCTGTTGCAAAACGTTCCTGGAAAAGAGGGCACAGAGCAGAGGCTCCTGTTTGGTGCGTGTCGCTGGGCGTTAACGACACGGATTTCTCTCCTCCAGAGTTTGGCTGTAATGAGTTAATTACCAACTGTTGCGGTTATGGCTAACTAGATTTTGAATGCAGAAGATGTTTTCTGCTCTGTGACGTTGGGCACCGCATCTTTTCCCACATGGTAACCGATTTAAATACATATTTACAGTTAAAATGATACAAAGCTCTGCAATTCCACCGTTTCTTCTCGAGGGAGGCGTGCTTTTAACCGGTGCACCTTTACAAGTAGCCGATACGATAGGGGTGTTGTATGGAGAATGCTCTCACAGCCCAGACGTTCATCGGGAAGGGAGTCGCTGTGATGGAGAATGTTCCCGTGTGTTTTGCCAGAAGTAAGCCTGGCTGGGATGAAGGTGGTTTTCCTTCTCGGGTGTAACGGGTAGAACCATAAACAGTTCTGTCGTCTGACACTGAATCACTTGTCCAACAGGTTAAACACCTCTTCGTGTGTAGAGTAGTTAATGGCTAAACGAGCTGTGTGGCGGGAGGAGGAAGAATTTAGTGTGGAACAAGGGATTGAAGTAGGAGTAATGAAATTAAGACTGTCAGGAAAAAACCTTAATGATGAGTGGCAGAAGCACCTTTGCTTGTCATATAAACCCTTGGCGTTTGGGCAGAGCCACTGAAACGCCAAAATGGGACTAGTCTTGTGGGAGCCACGTGAGAGCGGGTGACCCTAACTCCCTCCTTAGCAGCGGTGGTGTTTGGGGTGCCCGTGGGTGAGGAGCACGGGCCTGAGCCGCCTGCCCCGCCGCAGACCCGCGCTGCTGAAGCTAATGTTTAAAGCTCCTGCTCCGCACGTGCTGTGGACAGGGGTTTTTAACACCCTCCCGTGCAGGCGAGGAGAGTCTCTTGCTGTTGACACTGGAGGAACGGGCTTCGCTGGGCACGGGTTTAAAAAAAAATCCATGTTCCCTTTCTCAGGAGAGCAAAATTCGTGTTGTTTACTGAGGAATAGCATTTTTTTTGCTCATTTTCTTGCAGTGTTGGGTCACCAAATTGAGCATGCCCAGAAACTCAAGCCGTGAGATTAAATCAGTATCATTTGATGTTATTTAAGGACTTCCTGTGCCAGATGGAGAAATTCTTGTGCTTACAGTGCACAAGGGCTTCCGATTGATGTCACTTGGAAACTCCTGGCCATTTGTAATACTTTTTATTTAGTTTCCTGATGCTTTGCCATTGCCGAGGCAGCTGTTGCCGATTCAAGGTGCCCGCTAGCTTTAGGATATTGAAGGAGGGGAGAAGGGGTGTGCATGTGGAGCAATTTGTAACTTCAGCAACACGAGGAGAGAATTGCTTTTTGTTTGAGGGCATACGCACACCTGCCTTCTGTGAAATAAAGAGCGGATTCCTTTTGCCTTCCTTCAGCTGAAAGTTGACTTTTCTCTCCCAAACTATGGTTGACTAGAGCACGTGACCTCAGTCTGAAAATCAGGCAGCTGTATCACTAAACCCAAACTTGGCCTTTGTCAGGATCTCCTTCCTTTTTGTTTTTGGTCTTAACTGACAACAAAATGTGTAAGAGGAAGGCAGATTTTTTCCTTAGAGGCAGATGAAATGTGGGCTGTTATCCCTTAGTCCCTCACCTGGAATCCACGTGAGCGAGATCCGACGCCGAAGGGTATTGCTGTTTTCTCCCACTAGATCGCCCTTTCCTCCAGGGTAGAGAGCATCCTTGGCTCTGACTTCTACAGGAGGGAAACTGAGATTCTCCTCAGTCTCTGGCAGCACTGCTTCTTGGCAAACTCCTGTAACCATCTGCAACTCCTCCTCCTCCGGGAACAAGCCGCTGCCACACTCCTGGGTGACAGCCACCCCGAGGAGGACAGTAAACTTCTGCTTTGTGGCTGGGTCCCTGAAACATGACGAAAACGCCAGACCAGAACTACAGCCAACGTTAAACATTAGCGAAGCAAAGCATTTGCTGCTGCATTTTGCTTCCTGTCCGGCCCAGCCTCTGTTTACTGGGAGGTTAGGGTTGGTGTTTTCCCTGGGTATAAATCCAGCAGAAGCCCTTCCTTGGCCCGTACGTCAAGTCAGGCAGAGTTGTAGTGGATCCTCTGAGGGGCCGGCTGCGAGCAGCCCCTCACGGGAAGGGTGAGGGGAATGGTGAGAATCTGGGACCTGGGGAATCACTAACGAAAAGCCCTTTGCTCTGGTTTTTTTGTGGGAAGGAAGGGAGTCTGCAGTGTTCTGGCTAACTCTTCCTTCCTGAATAACTTCTGTAAAACCTAATTTTTTGTGGTTCCTGTTTCTTATTCCGACTAACGACAGGATTCCCCAGGCTTAGAAATGGCACTGGTTTATTGACACAAGGCAGCGTTGCTTCCCAAATCCCAAGTTTTTGTCTAGCCTGGCAGCTCTGCCACTCTACAGGATGACACTGTCAGGGAAGGGCTGGTCTTAAATTCTACCTAAAACCAGATAGCAGCTCTGTTAAACTCGTCTTGAAGGGTTGCGAGAGCGGCGGGGCAGGAACGGCCCTAAGTTCCTGTCGCGAGGGAGGGAGATGCTGCGTAGGGATCGGCAGATGAGTACACGTCACGGGGCGTTTGGAGACGGTTTAGAACTCCTCCGGCTGCTCCGTGTGATGTCAGGAGAGGGCTGCTAAGTCAGGTAAACCGTGAAGGTGCCCGTTCAAAGTCCACGTAAACTTGGATCGGGCTGCTTTCCTTTGCCCTTTTTGCTTGGAACTGTTGCGTAGATGCCCGTCCTTGCTGACGTGATGACGTTAAGGATTCTTTTTTTGTCTAATTGTAGTCCACGTGTGTAACAGAATGTGCACCGCAGCCGGGGGACATGGTAGGTGTCTGACAGCGTTTGGGCGATAAACGGGCTTCACGTGCCTAGTGAATTTTGGTGTTAGAGAAATGGAAATAAAGAGGGTCTGATGAACCAGATCTGCCAACAGCCTTAGGGGTAGGAAACGCATCCCAGGACACTGTCTCAGCTTCCAAACCAGTAGACTTTGGTAAAATAAGCATTACTGACAGCTCTCAAATGTTTGGTAAGGTGTGAAACTGTAGCAGCAAACACTGCCAGGTTCTCATTTCGATTTTTACCTTGATTTGCAGAAGGTGGCTGTAAAGAAAAACAGTAAGGAACCCAGACTAAAAGGAAACAGAGTGTCCTGTGCGGTGGGTTTCTCTCCAAGGCTGCTGTGACTTGTTGGGCGTAACGGCGTCGCGTTTCAGTAATCGTGCTTCTGTGCAAAGTGAGATGGGCTAGCAAGCACGGTTTCTCGGCTGCTCTCTGTCCTCCTGGCATTCTCTCCCTCTCCTAGCGTTAGCAGCGTTAGGACGAGGAGCTGGTCGCTCGCGTCGTTAATCCGCTGCTTCCTCAAGAGCGACCTCGCGCGCGCGCGGTGGCTTCTCCTCGCCGGCCGAAGCTGACGTGCCAGCCCGACTGCCGTTGCCTTGCTTGCCGCACCACAGCAGAACTGAAGCATTTCTGGCGCTGAGGAAACCAAGGCAACGTAGGTGAATTGTCAGGATGGCGGGATCAATCCTGTGGGCGTTGGGACGGGCTCCACCCAGATCTTCAGGCAGAGCTTCCCTGGCCCTTTCTGGCTGGGCGTTCGGGTTGAGCTTGCACCAGCCTTCAGGCTGAGGCCAAAGCCAGAGGATGCGGTGCTGACTGAGAATTACCGTGGGCTTCTTTACAGTCTTCCTCTGCTGTGGCCACCGAACTTTTTCTGTGGGTTTAGTTTAATACCCACAAAAACGTGGGGTGGGTTTTTTTTTTAGCTGCTGCCGCTTTGGCCATCTCCTCTGGTGAATTGACTTCCTACGGGGTGGCAAAGTGGCCATTCTCTGCTGCTTAAGCAACTAAATATTTGCAGTGTTGCCCCGAAACAGCATATAATGAAATATTTCAGCTGTAACTAATGGAACTTTTCATTAGCAGCCCTTAAAATGGTGTAAACCAAGCGATTTTATGTCTTTGAAACACTGAAAGTGCTGGCTAATGCTCCTCCAGTCATTCCCACGAACGTGTTTATCCTGAGCGCTGGCGAACGAGCCCTGTCCTCTGCGAGCTACAGCGCGAGCCCTTTCTGCATGTGGGAGTCTTGACGCCTGGCGCTCTCTCGCTGCCAAGTGAATCGTTACGGGTAACCACCAGGAACCGTGCCGTCCCGGTGCTCAGCTGGGAGCAGAGTTGTGTGTCTTCCGAGACTTAAAATGGGTATTTAATTTTAACAGCCCTTTGCTTCTGGGTGCTTCAGATCTCATTTTAGGGAGATCTGACTGGCAGGACAACGCCCTGCACGGCGCTTACCTCCAAGGCCTGCTAGGAGAGAGGTGCTAACCTTTGCCTCGCGCTCTGCCTGCCTTTCCTGCGACCTGCGGCTCGGGGGCAAGGGGCTCGGTTTCCCGGTTCTCGGATGAATTCAGCAAACTGCCCTGGTGCTGGCGTGGGTCAGGGGGGCAGAGCTGGCGGGTCTAAAAGGTTGAAGGCGCTGGAGGTCAGCGAACCTCCGGGTGCAGCTCATCCCCTCGGCTCTCTGACGCTTTTGTTGGCAATAAGGGAAGCGCTGGGTGGATTTACGTTACTCCATCACGCTGAAGGTGAGCCTCAAAATCTAGAAGGGAGGGGCTTAGCATAAAGATTATTTGCTTCCCCGAGGTGTTTCACGGACAGGAGAGGAAACGGTGTGACTTTGCTGTTAACCTTCTCTTTCTCTCAGTCCTCTAGCAGTGATAGCGGCAGCAGCAGCAGCACCTGTAGCATCAACAGCCCTGACCGAGCGTGCGGTGCGGAAATCAACCTCAACCCCGGCATCGCAGGATCCAGCCCCGTCTACTCTGTGTCCTTCCACGAGCCATCTGCCCTAAGCCAAGGTCCATACTTCTATATCAATCAGATCCTGAAGGAAGCGCACTTCCATAGCTTACAGAGCCGGGGCCGCCTCCCAACATGATGGATCAACAGCTCCCTGCCTTCTGTGAAGGGACAGCACTGTGTAGATTTAATATTTCAACTTCAAAGTTTGTTTAAATGGAATTGCACAAAACGCCTGTTGCCTTCTCAGTCTATATTTTAAATAATAGGTTAACAGGAAATTGTTTACTTGTGGTTTGCTGCACTATGGCAATGCAAAAGGGGCTTTGAAGCAATTTTTATAGGATTCTTTTTTTGGGGGGGAGGGGGGGGGGAAGGTTCTAAAGACCAAGGAATCCACATCTGTGTTATAGGATTGCAAAATGTTCAATTCCAATTGACTGCCTAATCTGTTTGTTAGCGACCTGTTGCTTTACGTTCATCTTCAGTTTTATAAGTCTTTTTTTAATTTCAATAAACTAGCAAAAAATTTATCTGGCAACATCGTTTTTGGGGACATTTAGAGTCAAGAGGAGAACGTGCCATCACTGGAGTCCCTTAGGGCTGCCCCAGCTCAGTGTGGGATCAGCCTTATCCCGCTTCGTCCTCACTGCTGGAAACGGGGAGCTAGAAGCAGCAAGTAGCCAGAACAGCAACAGGACAAGGGGTGACGGGTTTAACTGGAAAGAGGGAGATGGGACAGCAGGAAGGAATTCTTCCCGCAGAGGGTGGGGAGCACTGGGACAGGTTGCCCAGAGAAGCTGTGGATGCCCCATCCCTGGGAGTGTC
>NW_010262765.1:8032-8339 GCF_000690775.1 Eurypyga helias
CCAGTCGTATTCTGTGAAATGTCCAGGCCCTGCTGGGTTCCCTGCGAGCTCCGCGGTGCCGATGGAGAACAGAGCAGCCTGGGGAGGGGATTCTGAAGGAGGGAGGAGTCGCACAGCACCCCACTACCCAGCTCTAGCTGTGAAATGTCTGCTCGTACAGCCTGGAGGGTGTTCTGGTTTCTCTTTCTTTAAGGTTAACAACTCCTTAGGAGAAGAAGGTGAAAGAGCAGCCCGTTCCAGCAGCCAGCCGGCAGGGACCATCCCGACCTGCGCCTGGCTCCGGTGGCGGACCAGACCTGGCCGGGGC
>NW_010262765.1:8350-11458 GCF_000690775.1 Eurypyga helias
CAGGGGAGAGAGCAGCCTCGGTGAAGACGAACACGCAGCCCAACTCCTCGTTTTATTGCATCACTTGGTCATGCCAGAAAGCCACCCCAGCTTGAAAAGAGAAGGGGCAGATGCCTCTTCCTCCTCGGTTACAAGCTGCCTGAACAAGGAGCCAGGGCGCGACGCCTCATCCTCTGCCCTCGGGAGTCCAGGAGGTGGAACCTGTTTTCAGAAAGCAAAGCGTCAGGAACGACCACGGCGTACCCTGGCCCGCGAGGAGGTGTAGGCTACAGCCCAACGGCTCCCCCAGGCAACTGGAGCTCGACCCACCGCCTCAGCGGTGCCGCTCCCGAGGTCAGCGCCAGGCAGAGGCAGCTCTGAGCGGCGGACACACAGCTCCTCGTTGCTGTTAGCAACAGGTAACTTCTTAAATGCCATTGTCAATGCTCGACCCCCCCCCAAATCATCCCGAACTGTGGGGGAGGGGCTGTGGCGCTCAGAGCAAGGGGCTAACGGCAGACGGGGAGCTGCTGCCCTTGCAGGGAGCTGTTCTCGAATAACTATGGACTTTAACCTCTCCTGAACTCTTTTAGCATGAAAGGAGCAAGGGATTCTGGGAAGCGTGGCTAGTGCAGAACCCATGTGTGCCAGCGCAGCGGGCGAGGGGAGCGTTGGAGCGAGCCAAGCATCACGGCGCGCTTCCGCGCTCTCCTGCGGCTGAGGTGTAAGAGGTAAGGAATACCGTTACGGGAAGCTCTGGGCTTTTAAACAGCCCTTCGGTGCTGTCTGCTCCTTAATGCTCCTGAATAATTGGGATGGGGCATCAGGAAGGAATTCTTCCCGCAGAGGGTGGGGAGCACAGGGACAGGTTGCCCAGAGAAGCTGTGGATGCCCCATCCCTGGGAGTGTCCAAGGCCAGGCTGGATGAGGCTTGGAGCAACCTGGGCTATGGAAGGTGTCCCTGCCCATGGCAGGGGGTGGCACTGGGGGGGCTTTAAGGTCCCTTCCAACCCAAACCAGTCTGGGGTTCTGTGATACTGGAGAGCAAGAGCTGCAGAGCAGCAGCATCTCAAGTAACAGCTCTGACACACCAGACCTTTACTCTTCTCTCCCAGTCGAGGACATCGCCACAGATGGATTACTGGGTTAGTAAGAGCTAAAGGAAACAGATTACAGCTTCCTGTAGTGCTCAGGTATTCCTTGGCTCTCAATCCTCAGCTCCATCTAAGCAGATGCTTTAAACTGGGGGAAACGGAGCAACACAGTGCCTGTCTACTGACAACGGGACAACACGGAGCTTTTGCACGAGAAGCAAGCCACTCCACACAGGCTTAAATACCCAAGCCAGGCCTCGCCGGGAGTTAAAGGTCAGCTTCACACTGGAAAGGAGTTCAAATAATTAGCTAGTATCCTTCAACGTGTCTTGTGGCCATCTTTAAATTAATTGTCTTTTAGGCATTGACCTCAAAATGCCTCAGCTGTGCAAGTCTTCGCTGCCTTTTCACCGTGGTTGGTTGTTTCACCACAGAGCAGCGAGCCCTGAAAATACAGGGGCCAGCAGGGTGGTGGGTTTTTCTGAGGGACGAGAGGGAATCCAAACCATCCCATGTTGCCCCAAGTTCTCTCATGTTACAGAAAATAAACATCGGGTTAATGTTTAACTCTTTGGCTACTTTCTTCTTCCCCCCTCCCCAACCTCCAGTGGTGGTGGGAGAACGAGCGCTGGCACAAAGTGAACAGGGTTCATTTTACCAACCTGGACTCTCTCTGTGCTCCTGGCAGCAGACTTGCCCTTTCGCGAGCTCGACATGCTCAGCGGCAGAAGCCCGAATCTTAAGAGACGGGAGAAAGAAACGCAGCCGGTCGCAGGGATGCGGGAACTCCGGACCCAGCTTCCCAAAGAGGCAGGAGGACGCTCGCCAGAGCCGCCTACCTTACCTGATCTGGCTGGATGCTAACGGCAAGATGTTGTGGAGCTCCTGGGAGCTGGGAGCGCCGCTCCTGCTCGCGTACTGGTTCTCCGTCCCGGTCAGCAAGCCGAAGAGGACCTAGAAAGTGGGAAGCTGTCTGTATCCAGGGTCAGCTGCAGCCTGCTGGCACGCTACAGTATTTGTCACTGGCTCCAAGTTTGAACACAAAGTGTCTCCCCCGTTAACTTGCTTTTAATTGGTGCTGCTCGTTATCACCACGGTTGAGTTCTAGGCCCGTTTCAGCACTGCTTAACCCAACTAGCGTTTCACAGGCTCCAGTGAATGCTGTTAGATAAATTCAGCCAACTCCACGCACGACGATGTGCCGTGCAGCCAGCTCAGCGTGCTCCTCTTTCCTTCCGCTGGCATTAAACACTCTTCCCACTTCCCAGCAAGTGCCAGTAGCTACCTAAGGCCCTGAGCACTTTGTACAGCCACCCCAGCTGCCCTTCAAACCGCGCTTTGCAGCCCCGCTTCCTGATCCATCCCTTCCTTTTCCTCACACTCACAGAGGTTCGCTGAACCAGGCGATTAAGGCTGCTGTTCAAGTGCGGAGTGAAGACGTCCAAGTCAAACGGATCTATGTGTCCCTCCAGGAAGTCGGTCACCACCTCAATCCTACGAGCAGAGCAGAGGAGTCCCGTGAGGGGTTACCTCCTCGCAGTGCCCAGCAGCGTGGTTTCACTGCTTAACTGTTCTCTCCAGGGGCATCCTCTGGTGACAGGGACCAGCCCGCTGTCTCCGAGCTGCAGAATCCCACCCCGCTTTCTACATTCCTGGGATAAGCTTAGTGTTGGAGAAGACGTCAGAGCTTAGAGTCTGCACCGCCCTTCTCCGGTGAGGCCCAAAGGCACCGCTCCTGCTGGCAGCGGGACAGGCTGTTGGTTTAAACCGCTTCAGGGCCCTGCAAAGCACCGCTGGTATCCGAATCCGGGAACCGTACCTGGAGTCATGCTTGATCCTGCTGGGTTTCGCTTCCTCGCTCTTGGCCGTCAGGATGATGCTCAGGTACCGCAGATCGTAGAGTAACTGCAGAGCTCTGTTCTGGGTCATGGGGAAGGTGCCCGCTCCCTGTGAACAGGACAGTCGGGAATGGGGCTCTGGGGGCTGTCAGGGGACCGCTTCAGGGGAGACAGAACCACCAGCACCGCCAACCAAC
>NW_010262765.1:11503-16689 GCF_000690775.1 Eurypyga helias
GGCAGGGCACGGGTGTCCTCGCCCTTCCCACCCCCCCCCAGCCGACGTTTTCTGCTCCGAGGGACAGGACCGTAGGCATCACCGCGTGCCCGCCGCCCCTCCCACCCCATGCCGGCTGCAGCGAGGGCTGATCCCGCCCACATACCTTCTCCCGTTTCGCTTCCACCAGCTTTTCATAGGCAGCCAGCACTTGGGCCATGCAGGTCCTCAGCAGCTCCTGCAAGGTGACCTTCGGGAGAGTGTGACCGCCAACCCGGTTCACCTCTTGGCACAGGCAGAAGAGGAGGCACTGCACGTACCAGGACGGCTGTTTAGGAGAACAGTGTTATTTTCAGGGGGTCTGTGAGGTACATCAGCTTTATCAGCAGCACATCAGTTTTCGTGGTGGGAGCTTCCTACGTCCTCAGCAACCACAAAGCTCTGCCGCCAGACCTACCTACAGCGTGGCTCAAGTGTCTCACGGGGCTTTACTTCCTGACACACCAGACTTTTGGTTGCAGCAGTCCTCAGAGTCATAAAATCACACCATGGTTTGGGTGGGAAGGGACCTTAAAGCGCACCCAGCCCCACCCCCTGCCCTGGGCAGGGACACCTTCCATAGCCCAGGTTGCTCCAAGCCTCATCCAGCCTGGCCTTGGACACTCCCAGGGACGGGGCATCCACAGCTGCTCTGGGCAACCTGTCCCTGTGCTCCCCACCCTCTGCGGGAAGAATTCCTTCCTCATGCCCCATCTCCATCTCCCTCTTTCCATTTAAACCCGTCACCCCTTGTCCTGTTACTCCCTGCCCTTGGAAAAAGCCCCCCCAGCTTCCTTGTAGCCCCACCAGGTACTGGAAGGGGCTCTAAGGTCTCCCCGGAGCTTCCCTTCTCCAGGCTGAACCCCCCAACTCTCCCAGCCTGTCCCCATGGCAGAGGGGGTCCAGCCCTCGGAGCATCTCCATGGCCTCCTCTGGACTCGCTCCAACTGGGATTCCCACAAGCACTTTTACCAGAGGTATTCACCCAAGAGTAGTCAGAACAGAATTGCTCTTTGTGCCTCTTCTGTCCCCACCGACCCTGCTCTGACTGTTACCCGGGCTTCTTATTTCCTCCCTCGCTCTTCTGCACCTCCCAACTATCCTGAGCCCTCATCCACTCGCTTTTTCCTTCAGAATCAACAAAACTCACCTTCTGAGGTTCTCTACAAAAGACTTAATGCCCTGTCCAGCTCCTCCCATGTCCTGCAAACACAACTCACTCATGCCTCAGCCCTCCTCGCCCTCGGCATGACCACCACCCGCTCTGTCACTCCTGTCATTCCGGCACCGCCACCAAGCCTAAGGAAAGCTGACAGCCTCAGCTCCCTTCGGCTTTGCACAGTCCCACCGGTGCAGCCCTATCCTTCAGTGCGTCCAGTTTCCAGAAAAATCTCTCTCCTGGGGGTCTCTGCGTACAAACCAGGCATTTCTGTGGCTCAGTTTTACAGGATCTGGGCCAATCTCACTCATCTGCATAAGCAGCAGCAACTAATGTCCTTCCTCCGACCTCTGTCCTTGGGTATCTCCGTGAGCAAACACGAGCAGCGGGGATGTTTGCCCTGTGCTCACACCACCAAGTGAACTCAGCACCCCTTGACAAAGCAGTGGGTTTGGAAACCGACCCTTTCTCTGTGTTTACCGAGAGGACGTTTCTCCTACCTGCACAGGCAGCCGGATCTTTGACGTTACGCTGCTTCCAGACTCGGTCTCCTCCTGAATTTCAGTTTCATCCCAGTTGGTGGCTGTGGCCAAGACAGAGCCAGCTGTATCGAGCAGCAACGTGCGGGTAAAGCACTGAACCAGACCCTGGAGAGCAAAGCACAGAAGCACCCGGTCACAGGCAGCTCGAAGGGCAGTTCGGAAGGACAGGCAGCCTGCTCCTGCCCGCGGAGACCCGCATCCCCCCGCTCCCCCCCGGGAGACCATTGCGCTGGATGCCACCCCCGCCGCCTCATCTCCCTGCAGGCTGACTGAGCAGCGTGGGCAGCTCTCGGCAGCACTGACCGCAGGGAGCCGAGCGAGCGGAACCCACGCAGGAAGCAGCTGTGACGTGAGAAGGCGGCTCCTTACTTTGGTGACAGCCGAGCTCCAGATCTGGTAAGCAAACAGGCTCTGCTGCAGGAGCTCTGTCTTCACCCCCTGCCACTGGGCCTGCACGGGCGTCACTTCCTGGGTTTTCCCCTTCCCCAGCTTCTTGGCAGAGCGGGTTTCCTTCAGCGCCGTCTCCGTGCCGCCCGCCTGCCCCAGGATGCACTGCTTTAGGTGAGGGCAGAGCTCGGTCAGGGACTGGCAAAGTCTCGCCATGAAGAGGACAGCATTGAGCCTGGCGTCGCTGGGAGTGTCCGCCTGCCCCCCCAGCAGGCTCTGGGCACTCTGGAGCTCTTGGCGCACGCAGCCCAGCACGTGATGGATGCAGGCGACGCAGCGGTCGCGGAGCAGCCCCTCCACCGTGCTGGCGTCGGCATAACGGTCGAAGGCAGAGCGAGGCTGCGCCGCGGGAGCGGCCTCCTTGGCGGTCGAGGGGTCTGCGGGGAGGTAGGACAGGAGGTCGTCCAACCTGGCCTTCAGCTTGGAGTCCAGAGCCGAGCAGAAGCTCTGCACGCAGGGCGTGAGCGCCTGGGCCTTCATGGACAGGCCGCTCTTGGCGAACGGGCCGCGGTTTGCCACGCTGACCCAAGCGGCGTCGGAAGGCAGGTCGCTGGAGCTCTCCGACCACAGGAACAGTGCCACGTTGTGTTCGAACTGGATGTGCTTGCTCAAGGCTGAGGTGCTGGATTTGACTTCCAGTTCCTGCAAGGCTGAGGTGAGAAGCTGTTTGGAGCTGCTTGAGATGGAGTCAAACCCTTCTTTGGTCAGCGCCTGGAACAGAACCAGGAGGAAAAATAGAAAAAAGTACCTTTTACACATCCTTCCTGCAACCTCGAGTTTGAAACACACACTTAGTGCTGCCAACAGGCACCGGTGGACTGTTTAAGACAAGAAGAGGGGGCAAAAAGCAAGGCTCCCGATGCATTGCCACGGCAGAGCACCCACCTCCAGCCTGTCCAGGAAGAGCTGCTGTAGCAGGTCCTCCCAGAAGGACGCAGGCTTGTCCAAAAGGTGCCGGCACACCGCTCCCCAGTTCTGGCTTATGGACTCGCTCGTCAGCAGCTCCCACACCGCGTCGCGAATCCCCGCGAGGCCTTTCATGCTCTTCACGTAGACGAGCAGGTTGCTGACCCCGGCGCGGATGTCGTCGCTGCACCTGAAGGCAACATTTCACTCGGACGCAGCCCCGGGGAAGGCAGAACATCAGCTACGTCGAGTTGGGGGAATTCTTAACCTGTTGGTAAGCCACGTGCCCACCAGCAGGAACCCTGGGCTGTGGCGGATGCTGAAACTGGAAGGACTGTGCCCCGGGAATGCTGGCAGGTGGGAGCACTGAGGTTGCACTGAGGTTGCTGGGGAAATAGCCCATGGCAAACAAGCCCAGCTGGCTCCATCAGATACCAACAGGACCGAGGAGGCTGTTGGGGCAGGCAGGTGTCCCCAACCACGGGGTAAGGCAGGGTGGGGTGGAGCTGGAAACTCTATAAAGGGGGTCTGACTGCCCCCCATGCAGTCCAGGGCAGGGCAGTGAGGAGAAAGGAGCTGCTGGATCCAGAGCAAGGTAAGGGATTTTCTTTTCATTCAGGCTGTGCTTGTTTGTTGGTGGTGATGGGGGCATAAAGCAGCTCCAGACAAGTATCTGTGCAGCTCAGGCGGTGTGTCACGTCAGAGCCTCACAGCCTGGCTGTTGGGACGGTGCTGAGCTGCCTCTGGCTGTTGGGCTGCTGGGGAGGGACGATGCTGGGCGAGAAGCCAGCAGAAGGCACAGCCTGGCCAGAGCGAGTGAGGAATTAAGCGATTTTGGGTTTGCTTTGTGCCGCTGCCTTGGCACAGAGGCCGTGTGGTGTCTGGGAGAGCCCTGCGAAGGGGGATGCTGTCACACTTACATGGCGAGCCACTTCTGCAGCGTGTCTCTGAGGTAGTCCTGGCTGATGGGGTGTGCCAGTGTCCGCAGGGCTGGCTGGAACTCCACCACGGACTCCGGGAGGGACCTGAACCAGAACCAGCTGCTCAGCTTCATCTCCTCCTCCAGAACCCCACCTCTCCCTAGAAGAGTTGGGGGGAGTCAGCTCAGCGCGGGGGTAACCTGCCTCCAAACCTGGGCAGGCAGAGGCCTAAGCGGAGCTGCCCAGACACTCACCTGCTGGGTGCTGGCCTGTGGTGCTCTCCAGGGTCGAGAAGAGCAAGCCGCAGGGCAGGGCTGGATCCGGAGGCACCCCTTCAGGCATGGTGTAGAAGACAGCATGAGCCTGGTACAGGGTAGTGGTCAGCAGCTCCATCAGTGAGCACACCTGAGCTTTTATACCTGCACCTGCAGAGAAATGCCTTTCAGCCAAGGCAGCCCCTTCAACAGAGGGCTGAGCAGCTCGGGGTGTCAAGGCCTGTGGTTCCAGTGAAACCTTCCAGGGAAGGGCTGGAGGGCAAAGGACTCAGCCCCGTGCACCAGCTGCTTCCCCTTAACAAACGGGCTTGCCTTAAGACTGCCAGCACTGGTAATTTTTGTGGTGTTTTGCCACGGTGGCAAAACCACTGTTGTAGTACAGTGACGTGGTTGTGTCCCCACCATCGTGAGCTTTATGGGACTGTTCCACCCGCCCTTCTGCGAGGCCAGAGGCAGACGAAGCGAAGGGGGTTAGCCTGACTTTAAAAACGAGGCAGCCCAGCCATACTGACCGTGGTGCGGCTGGTTGAGAAGCTGCTGAATGGCCAGCTTCCTGGCCAGGAGGAAGTCGGCAAGGGCTTGACGTGGAGAGCTGTCCTCCAGGAGCATGATGGCACACAGGGCTTCTGTCACTGCCTGGTCCGACACTGTCTGGCTCTTCAGCAGGGACTTGCTCTCCTGCAGGATAGTGGATCTGGCAAGGGAATGAGGCAGAGCCGCTGGTCTTGGTGCTTGGCTGAGATATGTGGGTGCGGTTATGTGACAAACCACCAAACAAGGGTGTTTTTCCCTGGCAGAAATGGGACTATGTGGGTGTTACAACCAGGTGAGGAGTTCTTGCCCCGTGGGGCAGTGTGGCTGGCAGCGAGAGCAGTGGGGTCTGAGGTTATGGGTTCACGGAATGGTTTGGAAGGGACCT
>NW_010262766.1:0-1876 GCF_000690775.1 Eurypyga helias
AAGGTCGGCACTGGTGTCCAGGCGCTGCTGGCCAGGCTCTGCACCGGAGCATCCGGCAGCCTGGAAGAGGAAAGCCGAGAGCTGATGGTGATGGTGTCCTGCTCGGTGCCTGAGGCATGGCTCCAGCCCTGCTCTGGAGCATGGCAGGCTCGGCTCTGGAGGTGGCTCCAGTGCTCTGTGAAGCGGGAGAGTGGAGGGGACATGGCCGGCTGCGGGGGTCCCCACTGGGGTCCGTGGCAGCAGTGGGGAACCCCAAAAGGCCTCAGCTCCCATTCTGCGCGGTGGCTGTGAACACCAGGGCTGAGGGAATGTGTGGGGGTGTGGGTTCCCTGCCCTCCTGGCTATCTCATGCCCCCAGACCTGGCAGAGGGGCCCCTGCACCCCCTCTCCTTCTCCCGCATGGCCGCAGCCCCCGAGGAGGCCAAAGCATCTTCTGCAAAGCCCTTGGGTTGGTGACCCCAGGGGCAGGGGGTTGGCACGCAGTGGGTGCTGCTCAGCAAGGCGCTGTGGGTCCCAGCCCCGGGGACAGGATGGGATGAGACGAGGCGCGGTGGCTTTGTGGCACCCATCGAAAGCAGTGATGTGCCTCTGCCTTGCAGCGCAGCCATGAGCGCGGGTTCGATTGAGCAAGAGCCGTCGCGCAAGCTGGCCTGCTGCGGGGTGCCCCTCATCACCGAGGACATGCAGTCCCTGGCCATCCGCACCCTCTCGGGCACTGACATCAGCAAGCACTACGACCTCATCCGCGAGCTCGGCAAGGGCACCTACGGCAAGGTGGACCTGGTGTCCCACAAAAGCACAGGTGAGGGGAGTGGGGGGTGAGGGAGATGCGGCTGTGCCGGGAGCAGGGTGTCGGGCGTGTCCCGGCTGTGCCCCAGGCTCACCCCCGTCCTCTGCTCACCACAGGCACCAAGATGGCCCTGAAGTTCGTCAACAAGAACAAGACGAAGCTGAAGAACTTCCTGCGGGAGTTCAGCATCACCAACACGCTCTCCTCCAGCCCCTTCATCATCAAGGTCTTCGACGTGGTCTTCGAGACCGAGGACTGCTACGTCTTTGCTCAGGAGTATGCCCCCGGCGGGGACCTCTTCGACATCATCCCGCCGCAGGTGGGAGCCCCTGCCCTTCCCGTGGGAGCCTTTTTGGGCACTGGGGACACCATATCCCCAGGGTGCTGAGCAAAGCTCCCACTGTGCTTCGGTGACCATGTGGGAGGGAGCCCCGTGTGTGGGGACCAGGCATCCCTGTATGGGTTGGCCCCGACCACAAGCACCTACAGGCCAATCTGGGACCCATCACCTATCCCCTGGGTGGCCTAAGACCCATCACCCATCCCTGGGATGGCCTGAGACTCATCACCCATTTCCTAGAGCTGTCTGGGACCCATCATGCATCCCTAGGGTGGTCTAGGACCCATCACCCATCCCTGGGACCTGTCCCTTGGGTAGCCTCAGACCCATCACCCGTCCCCTGGAGGTCCTGGGACCCATCACCCTTCCCCTGGGGTGGCCTGGGACACATCACCCAACCCCTGGGGTGGCCTCAGACCCATCACCCATCCTTGGGGTGGCCTGGAACCCACCACCCTCATCCCTGCTGCAGAGCGAATCCCAGAGAAAAGCAGCTGGGACCGCGTTGGACGTGTAACGACACGCGGATGTGGCGGTCCCCGAGGTGGGTGGGATGGCCGTGGGGGTCAGTGGCGGATGGTGACGCTGTGTCCCCACGCCCACAGGTGGGGCTCCCCGAGGAGCTGGTGAAGCGCTGCGTGCAGCAGCTGGGCCTGGCCCTCGACTACATGCACGGCAAGAGCCTGGTGCACCGGGACATCAAACCGGAGAACGTCCTGCTCTTCGACCGCGACTGCCGCCGCGTC
>NW_010262767.1:0-10517 GCF_000690775.1 Eurypyga helias
GATTCTATGATTCTATGATTTACTCCACCACCAGCTCTAGTTTTAAGGGAGGAAAAAAAAAAACCAACACATTATAACATCACCACACTGTGCAATTTAAAAATATTTTTTAAAAAAAGCTTGTCTTTCATCCAAAACAGAACAACTTTCCACCTGGGCCTTGCTTTGGAGTTTGAATGAAGAGTCAGTATTTTCCAACTCCTTCCCAGTACTGAAACCTCTTCTGTTCCAAGAATTGTGAACTAAACTGTCACCCAAGGGAAATCTCTCCTCCCACATGTGCATTATTCCCTTCCAATGTTCCTGACTGAGGCAATCTCCAAGAACATCCTAATTACAGCTTGACTATTCCGAGTTGTTTGCCATCATTGCTAACCATGACGCACCACAGAGAAACCAAGATTCCCAGCTTAAAACAACCAGAACCTTCTCCAAACAACTAACCTCAACACCAGGATGAGATTCATCTCACCTAATTTTATCACTCTAAAAATTAGATACAGAGTCTAAAAGTTTCAGGTTCCCTCGGCAGTCAATGGGAGGAGGTGGTTGCTCCTGCCTTAGGATGGGATGAGTCACTCCCATGAGGCCTCTCCCTTTCCACTGATAAGAGAAGTAGCCAAATACCCAGCTCCACACCAGCTTTTAGACTGCCAGTGAAATGAATCACAACCAGGGGAGGAAAATGAAGTGACAATGCAAGTGAAAGAGAGAAAAAGCAACAGAACATTCCTTCCTTTTTTAGCACTGGGGAGTTTAGTACTTTGATGATTGGATTTGTCACCTTGGGTGAACTTCTCAGGGTGTTTGAGGAGTTCTGTGTACTTAACCTTTTGTTTAACAATCTAATGTGATCAGAAGCAGCAGATCAGTCTCCCCAATTAGCACAGAACTGGAGATTAACAAGGGAATGGTGGCTGAAGAGCTGAGTTGGGAGAAGAGATTTGAAGCAGGAGAGAAAGCTAAAAAATTCCTGTTAAAATTCATTTTAGATGGGTTGTATTTCTTCCAGTCCACCAGAAAACAGCCACAATGGAGAACTCAGAACAAGTCCAGAGGAGGCCACGAAGATGCTCAGAGGGCTGGAGCCCCCTGCTATGGGGACAGGCTGAGACAGTTGGGCTTGTTCAGCCTGGAGAAGAGAAGGCTCCAGGGAGACCTTATAGCACCTTCCAGTGCCTGAAGGGGCTACAAGGAAGCTGGGGGGGACTTTTTACAAGGGCCTGTAGTGACAGGACAAGGGGTAACGGGTTTAAATTGAAAGTGAGGAGGTTTAGATTGGATATCAGGAAGAAGTTCTTCCCGGACAGAGTGGGGAGGCACTGGGACAGGTTGTCCAGAGAAGCTGTGGATGCCCCATCCCTGGAAGTGTCCAAGGCCAGGCTGGATGAGGCTTGGAGCAACCTGGTCTAGTGGAAGGTGTCCCTGCCCATGGCAGGGGGGTTGGAACTGGATGATCTTTAAGGTCCCTTCCAACCCAAACCATTCTGTGATTCTATGATTCAGCCTCTAGATAAACATTAATCATGCCTAAGTAGGGTTGGAAGAAAAGAGTTGCACCTGGAATTGAGGAGAAAAAGAAGGGAAATGACGGGTAGGGATTGGACAATATTAGTAATACACACTCGGAGCACAGCTTTGAGAAAGGCGGACTGTGAGAGCGCTTCAGCTGACGACTGGCTGGGCTTGACCGTAAGGACATGGACTCCTGTTGCTGTAAGGCAGCAGCTCTGTAAGCTGCATTCTGTTCTCAGCATCCCCCGGCCTGCCCCAGACAATCTACAGCCTCCCAGATGCGGGTAAATCCTCACATCAGGCCAAGGACAGTCAGTATTGTCACATCGTGTTACTCCAGTTTAACATTTCTTTCATTCCTTAAATGCCAAAAATGTCTACTCCCTTATTTCTTGTGGTTTGATTGTTATTACTACATCCTATTGCAGTCAAATACATCAAGGTTAATGATTAATTATTCTACCACTGTGAATAACGTTCTAAATCCTAAATATAGCCTCTTTGAATATCACATCTACAAAAAAAGTCTATTTTAAGGAACATTTCTTAAAATCCAGTTTAATACCGTAAAGGCTATCAGCCTTTCTGTTTGTGTGTTACAGCACAGGCATTAGTCACATGACAGATGGAAAATACTCTTACACGGGGCACCTAGCTCACAGATATGTTACTTTTGCAATGTTAAAACAATATTTTAATGTAGTTTGCTGTGTATGTCTCATTTTGTGGACTTTTTTTCCAAAGCAAACTACAAATAAATGAATTGGATAGATCTATAACCAAAACATAATTTTTGCTAACTCATTATATCAAGTGCCCACCTTATTTTAGCTGAAACTTATCAAAAACAACAAGATAAGGCTCACTCAGCACAGGAAATTTCAGTGTGAACGCAGTGTGCAGGACCAAGTTTTAACTCATTAACAAAGCAAAAAACTGGTAATGAAAATAACTGGTCCATTTATCGTGCTGCTGTCACAAGTTTTGACTAAAACTGAAGATCAGTATCCTTTTCTGTCTGTTTATGACAAAAATAGACTTACAGAATGTTAGTCACATCAGTAAATCTACCAAGAGGAACAGTTTTTATACAAAGTGCCTCCACAGCAACTTAATTTATCCATTGAAGATCATCTCCCTGGGCAGGGTCTCTCCCCAGACCTGAGCCGCTCTGAGGTACGCACACAGTTTGTGGCATCACTGTCATGGCTCATGGCCAGTTGGTGGTAACAGGCCCCTCTGAGGATGGCTCAGCCCATGCGTCCCACTGCCAGCTCTGGGTGGTATTGGGCCCGGAGCCGTGCGACGGCCCAGCAGCAGAAACTCGGGTGAGGTGAGAAATTACCTTCCTGTGTGACTGGATCTACACACCCTTTGGGCCAGAACAGGCCGTAAGCTCCTCCCGGCATCTCGCAGCTGTGGCAGGTGCAGCGCGGCCCCAGGCACCTCCATGCCCCTGAAATGAGACTAAATTGAGGACTAACACAGATTCCAGAAACGGGAGGTCATTTTTCAGCCCATTTGGATCTCACACAACCCACACAACTCCTCGTGAAGGGAGAACTTTGTTCTTTTTTTCAGCTACCTCTGGCCAGGGCAGATGGGAGCACAAGGCGGCGCAGGCCCTGTTCTTAGCACAGCACCATTAGCGTGGCTACGAGTGAAGAGCGGCAACACAGGCATTAACGGCACCAAACAGGAGAGAACCACAAAGAACAGAAGAGAAACGTGTGTTCATTAACTTGTCTTCTGTTCACAGCCTTTGCTTTCTAGAGGACATGCAGCGTGTTAGCCCTGCACACTGCTGAGAGTATTCATTGTCTTTTACCCCAGGATTATACCTGGCTAAGCACCTGAAACCCACTGAAGCACCCTGATTTTTCTTGTTACCAGGAGAACACATACTGGAGTACACACTATACATAGGCGTGTGTGTGTATATATATATGTGTATATCTCCTATATGAGGATCAGAACAGATATTCACTGTTTCTTCAAAAGAGACCTCAGAATACCCCAAACTGAAGCCAAAATAATGTGACAAGTTACCCATGTCAACTCTACAGCGTGTGGGTTTCAAGGCTCGGGGAAAGGTGGCAGGGCAGAAGGCACTCAGTCCCGTATGTCGAGTGACACAGACACCATGATGTCCTGACAGCGACTGCACTGAAGCATCTCATGGGAACCAGCCATGCGGGAACCAGCCATGCAGGAACCAGGATGGTGCAGGAGGAAGGGTCAGAAGGAAGAGAAGAATGCTAACAATGCAGAAGAGAGAAGAAAAATCTTTGTTAAGGTTTAGAACTGGCAGAAAGGTTTAAAAAGAGACAATTTACCCAGAACTGCACCCCACTCAGGTGGCCTGGGAGGGACAAACACACAAAAGCTAAAGAGACAAACAGGAACCCTGTGCTCACCTTCCTTCCTCCTCTCCCTACCCCCAGCTCAATTCTGGGCTGCCTTGAGGCACCTTTTTATCAGCTACACCAATGCCAAGGGCCTCTCTATTTCCCCTTGTGAAATCCCACAGGGACAGAATTTCTCCAATACGTGATGGAGGATTGTAGCCTGGGAATTTCATAGATGCCAGAGTTGCAAGGGACAGAGCACAGGGAAGCCACAAAACCCACCTCAAAACCTGAGACCTGGCTTAGCCCTACCAACCTCAGGAAGAAGCAGCATGGGCAAGGATGAGCTTTTAACCTCGGTTGTCTGTATATTACCTATTCAGGCTGATTTTGAAGAGTCTGCCAAACACACTTGAAAGACTCGGAATACTTTGAGCGCTGGGAGACTCATCCCACATTAACCACATGCCTTGTAGCTCAGCCTCTGTCTGCTGCGAAAAATGTGAACCCTTATTTCACACCTGATTCATTCTCCGTCCTTTTCATTCCCCAAACTACCTTCAATTTTCACCTATTTCCTCTCTCCTCATCCCCGAGCACAATCTACATTGGCCAAAAGATTCATCCGAGCGGGGAGCAAGATGAGACATTCTCTCTCCTGGAATATAAACCAGAGAGGAAAATCTGGGATTCTATTGCTTTTTAAAAATGTTTTTGATTCGTTGCTACTGAGTGTACAATTTACACCACCACACAGGCCAGGACTAGTCTAACAGTGTCACTCACCTACCGCCACGCCAGCTGTCAAATGGCACTAGAAGTGTCTGGCATCTGTTGAAAAATTTATCCCTGGAATTCCTGCCATTGCTACCTGGCACCACAGACACAACACAGAAGCATTTCCCACATATCGTACTCCTTTTTGCCTCCGATCCACTAATCCCATGAAACAAATTCCTCACGTCGACCACCGAAATCCAAAGAGGATCCTTTTTTGCAGCATCATGGTCAACGACTCCGATCAGGGAGCACAACGTGGGGAGTGAAACAACTGCAGAACCCGCTATTTTGGGAACTGAGAATTTAGAATAATTTCTCCGTCTCTGATTGGACTTCAGGAACGAGCCGGCTGCCTTGGGCCTCCAGCTTTCCCTTCCCTCATTTTTCACTTCAGATTACCACTTAATCTGTCACTTTTACACTCACCCTCTTCTCCTTTCATTCAGGCCCCAACACTTTTCCTTCCCTCTAGACTATTTTTTCCCCAAAGTAATGATATACCACAACATTTTCATCTGTATTGTTGCATGCCCAGGCGCTTCTCTTGATCCCACCTTGTCCAAGTCCCCATAGCCACCCGTCTGCCGCTCCCTCCCTGCCTCCTTGGCGGGACAAGAGCCTCTGCCACCGACAGCAGCCCTGGGATCAGCGTGGCAGTGGCAGAAAAGATCCCCACTGGTGGTGAGCTCCTGGCCATGAGCCACGCGGCGTATCACCGTGACAAGATGCCAGCTAGTTAAGCACTACGCTGCTTAAGCTTGTTATTCTAATAGCCTAATTTTCCTTACTACTAGCTGTTGTAGTTACCAGCAGCGAAGAACACCCGTTGATGTTCTCTTCCTCGTTGTGGTCTAAAATAAAAGCCTACCTGCCTCCGGACGGGGTATGTACTGTAGGGACATGAGCAGCCTCCAAGGCCTTGGAGAAAGACTCCCCCTGGAAAAGATAAACAAACCCCGGATTTAAAAATTCCCAAGTGAAAATTACTCTCATTCCTCAGCCTGTTCTTCCACTAGCTGGTATGCTGCCTCTTCCAGCCCCCTCCCCCAGCGGAAGGAACCTTGGCATAACCTTGCTCATCCCACAAACAATGTCTTATGATTAGCAAGGGGTTCAAATTCTGAATTAAAGCTTTAGAATAAATGAGTCATATTCTGCAACAGAAAGGTCAGTGGACACAGAACCTAAACTATCCCAGGGAAATGTTATCACGGCGGCTCCGTGAATATTAAACTGTCTTCTGCCAGAATTATCTTCGTTTTAACAAAGAAGGTAAACATTAAACTTTTAGCAAACATTACTATTCTAAAAATAAGTACGGAGAGGGAACATTTTCTGTCTTTGATTGAAGCACACTGCTGAATGGTATTTGCATTCGGAAAGTGTCAAGTAGATAACGTATCTCTAGGATAAACAGGCACAGAAAAAAGGAAGTTTCAGATGACCAACACGTAACTCGCTGAGAAACATGGTAACATAACATGCTAAAAAAAGCATTTATGAACACTTGGCATTTGCATAGGCATATTTTTACAGGTTGGGTGAAGTTTGCTGTAGCTGCTAAGTGTAACTGTCACCATCTGTTTCAGACAGTTTGTGTGCGAGGTCGTCCGTGTTCTCAGGGAAGCGGAGAGCCGAAACGCCAGAGGTCTCCAGACACAGGCAGGCACATTCACCACCTAAAGGAACAGCCAGCCATTCAGGAATCTGAGAATTTGAGCTATGTGCGTGACTACGATTTCGCTGGCTGTCTGGGGCATGAGCATGAACACAAGGGATAGAAAAACTGTGTCAAGTAGCTTAAAATCAAACACAGGAAGAGCCAGGCACATCCACAGGAGAACTGCTGGACCATGAAGAAAAGGTTTAAAAAATGAGCCTCTACACTGAGGGCTTCATAGACCACTTGGAGGAAGTCCAGAGGAGGCCACGAAGATGCTCCAAGGGCTGGAGCCCCTCTGCCATGGGGACAGGCTGGGAGAGTTGGGGGTGTTCAGCCTGGAGAAGGGAAGGCTCCGGGGAGACCTTATTGCCCCTTCCAGTGCCTGAAGGGGCTACAAGGAAGCTGGGGGGACTTTTTACAAGGGCCTGTAGTGCCAGGACAAGGGGCAATGGGTTTAAATTGAAAGTGGGGAGGTTTAGATTGGATATCAGGAAGAAGTTCTTCGTGCAGAGGGTGGAAGCACTGGGACAGGTTGCCCAGAGAAGCTGTGGGCACCCCATCCCTGGGAGGGTCCAAGGCCAGGCTGGATGAGGCTTGAAGCAACCTGGTCTAGTGGAAGGTGTCCCTGCCCATGGCAGGGGGGTTGGAACTGGATGGGCTTTGGGGTCCCTTCCAACCCAAACCGTTCTGTGATTCTGTGATCCTCTGATTTGCAAATGCGAGCCCATAAAACCCCCAAACAACAACAAAAAACCCACCTTCTGTCCTTCATTCCTCCAGTTTTCAGAAAAAAAAAAAAAAAACCACAACTAGTTTCAACGTTCCTTATAGAGATAGTGGGACTTTCCTGTCCTGGAATTCACTGATCCCAAACAACTCAGCCAAATACTAAAAACAGCTGCTACTGCCACCACAACTATTTTTTGTTTGCTCTCCGCATTGTTTCTTCTGATGCATCTGAGGCCAAAGACTCATTTTTACAAGGCAAAACCCAACCCATCTCTGAAGCACATTTATAGTAGTAAATCCAACAGAACACAGATTTCACACACCTGGAGGGTGGCACATTCCAAAAACATTTGGATTAGCATGACTCCAGTGTAAAGAGGACTGGATCAGAAGCACCCGTGTCCCCTCTTAGCGTGTACACAACGTCAGAGCCTCCCCGGCTTCACCTAGCACATATGGTCCCACGTGGTAAAATAAACACTGGAGCAACATGCTGTAACAAAGGCACCTTGTAGCCCATGGACAGAAGAGAAGCACAATGAAGGGCATGACAGACCTGAGCAGAGAGCTAATCTTGGGTCAAATTTTCAGTTGGTGTAAATTAGCATTGCTCCACTTCAGTGCACAACAACCGAGAGGCTGACGTGGTGAGTCCCCACTGCAAATTCTGTGCCTGGAGTGATGGGCAGCTGCGTGAAATCCAACTTCCCTGGGAATCACATCTCCTTTATATTCAACAGCTCGAGCTCCACATTCCCCTGGAGCAACTATTTTATGTAGCTACCATGGAAATGATGGTGAAAGTATAATTTGCAAGCGATGTCTCCAAAACCAATCAAATAGTGTGCTAATGTTGACCATAAATAGTAATTACAGTGGCAACACACAGAATTAAGACAGCATATCAGACCGGGAAAGACCACGCATTATAATCTCATTCATAAATTTACCAGGTTCTGTCTTAAAACCAAAACCGATATAGACCAGTTAGAGTGAGCCCAGAGGAGGCCATGAAGATGCTCCGAGGGCTGAAGCCCCGCTGCCATGGGGACAGGCTCGGAGAGTTGGGGGTGTTCAGCCTGGAGCAGGCTCCAGGGAGACCTCATTGCAGCCTTCCAGTGCCTGGGGAGCTACAAGGAAGCTGGGGGGGACTTTTTACAAGGGACTGTAGTGACAGGACAAGGGGTAACGGGTACAAATTGAAAACAGGGAGGTTTAGATTAGATATCAGGAAGTTCTTCCCAGAGAGGGTGGTGAGGCACTGGGACAGGTTGCCCAGAGAAGCTGTGGATGCCCCATCCCTGGAAGTGTCCAAGGCCAGGCTGGATGAGGCTTGGAGCAACCTGGTCTATGGAAGGTGTCCCTGCCCATGGCAGGGGGTTGGAACTGGATGATCTTTAAGGTCCCTTCCAACCCAAACCATTCTGTGATTCTATGAAGTTCTTTTCTTGCCTTCAATATCTTCACTGCAAGACTTCCCGAATCTTACACCTCTGACAGTTAATAATCTTCTAATCTGCGGCCCATGTTTACTCATGATCAGCTCATTTTATCAAAGCACTTGCCCTTACGGCTGACAAGCTTCGTAGGGAAAAGTAACACCTTTGATTAGATCAACAGAGAGCTGGGGCAGGACAAACAAGATTTTAGGCCACAAAACCCTTCTTCAGGCCTGAAATAGAAGCAGAAAAATTCAAGTTAAATACAGCTTGGGAGCAATTGTTCTGAATAAAACTTAATGATGTCAAATGATCATGCAATTTGAGGAAAAGATATCCACAAAACACTGTGGATATTAATGAGTGAGATGACTAAGCCATAGGAGACCACGCAGGCCAAGAGAGGTGCCATTAACTGCCAGAACTAGAACGTGCTGTAGGCTCCTAGAGACACTGTTACGGGACATCCCAGTTAACTCCAAAACCACACGGATATGGGACAGCCCCACAAAACATCACCCTGCAGGTCCCAGCAGCCATGAGCCCTACGGTGCAGCTCAGAATCAGCAACTGCCCACGACGCCAGAGCTGCAGCTTACCCTTCCCTCGGGAGCGGATTCCAGGAATACTCCTGCAAAAACGCTCTCCTCAGAATTTTGATGGTATGTTGATTTTACCCTGTAACGGTGAAGCTCAAGGGACAGTAATGCGTAGGCAGTGAGCAAAGGATGGAGGTACAACAGAAAAACGCAGAGATTAACAGCATCTGTCTACTCAGAGCACAGCAAAAACCACCCCGCTGTAACAGCAGCTTCCCAGTCACCATCAGCCAGGGGCAAGCCCTGCCCCACCACCCGCCGTATGCTGCCCAGACATGGCCCAGCATGCGATCACGCCGCAAGAATCAGCTCTGTCAACTCCACGCGGATACAAAAATTGAACAAGACACCACACACCTAGATCTCCGTGTTACTGAGGTTTTGTTACAAACTGCTGCAGGACAAGGAAACTTTAAGGATGTTTTTTAATACTTCCATAGACTGATTTTATAAAGAAGGAAGAACAAAGGGACACACTGGTTTGGATTATTTAAGCTCTATTTGACAAGATATTATGAAGAAATGCACACTATGGGCTTCACATCACTGTGTTCATCTGGAAAAAGAAGGAACATTCAGCACCGTTGCAAGATCTACCTTCACTTAACATCTCCAAAGGCAGCCCTGATTTTAGAAGCATCTGAAACAATTAAAGCACAGGTTCCCAACACGTACTCTTGGTGAGAATCACAGAAACACAGACTGGTTTGGGTGGGAAAGGACCTTAAAGCCCTCCCAGTCCCACCCCCTGCCATGGACAGGGACACCTTCCACTAGGCCAGGTTGTTCCAAGCCTCATCCAGCCTGGCCTTGTACTTCCTCAAGGAAAGAGTCCAGCTGGAGTTAACTTACTTCAAAAAGCACTACCTTACATGAGTGAGCAGTGGAGGAGGCCCTCTGCAAAGCTAGGGCAGCATAGTATTGCATGACTTTGCCTATGGATAAAGAATAAGCTGTTCAAAAAGTTCCTTCTAAAGGTTCCAAGGATGATGGTCCAAAAGGATTCGCTCATGACCCTCTGCATATTCTTTTCTCTGGATAGCTACACTGAAAGGAGTGAAAAAAAATTAAAACTTAGCTCCCTTGGCTTCCCTACCAGAAGTTTAGAGAAACAAAATTACATTCCTGGATGCATTTCAAATAATCAAATAGGAATTAGGGAAAATGCAGAGGAAGGCAAAGAACTTGTCTGATTTCAAGGAAAAAAAAAACCAACGGTACTTAAACATACGCTCACACCGCCCTGTGCCTTCCCTAGAACTCCCAAAGGAATCATAAAAAGGGGTGACATTTCCACCTACCCCATTCCTAATTTAGGCAAAGGCAGAGCTTGCCAAAAAGCTATTTATAGCAAAGCCAGCAAGGGCAGCGGGGTGGGGGTCGGGGGGGCAGAACAGGTGCGGCGGCGGCGCGCATGACCCCTTCGCCGAGGGAGGGGGGGCTG
>NW_010262767.1:10569-11223 GCF_000690775.1 Eurypyga helias
TCGCGCCGAGGGGGGGGGGGCGGCCCCCGCCTCGAAAATGTGCCATGTGGGCTCCTGATAGTCACAGGGCTCCTCCGGCAGCAGGCAGGGCGGGGACAGCCGGGGCCTATAAATCAGAGCCGAACCCGCCTTTTCCCTCAATGAAATAGCAGGGTGAGGGAGAGCGGAGTTTAGAAATAGCGGGATCAGGTGTAGTTTTCTGCTGCTGAAAGGAATTTCAGCGGTTTTGGGGTTTCTTCTTACCACATTCCTGCCAAAGAGGCGCCGCTACAACGATGAAATACATCATAGGCATCGGGGGGTAAGTGCCCGTTCATACCGCATGCGGACGTACTGCTTTTTCTGCCCTTAATTCCCTTTCTCTGATGGTTGTAAGATGATGGAAGGCTGAGGTTATACGTCGGGTTATGGAGTAACATTGCAGGGTGCTGGGAAAGGCGCAACTTGCTGACTCCTTGTTCGCGCTGCTGAAACACCGGGAGCTCGGCGGGGTGGGGTGTGCTGAACTCCATGGGATTAACGGGAGGTAGGCTGGAAGAGGAAAACAAATAGTCAAGTGAATGCATCGGTCGGATGGGGTGGTGCGCCCCAGCTGTGGAGAAGGATGTTTTCAGCATCAAGTTAGGCCTTTAAAAGCTTCTCCAGAAACAGGGG
>NW_010262768.1:0-299 GCF_000690775.1 Eurypyga helias
GCTAAAGGGCGAGGCTCTGCGAGGTCAGCCTGGCCGGGACCCGCTGCGGCCCCTTGCCAACTGCAGCGCCGGCAAGAGAAGGGACAACCCGGTGGGACAGCGGGTGAGGGACAGCCGGCACAGCCCCAGCACCAGCCGGGTGTGGAGCGTGAGGAGCAGGGCTGTCCTGGGCACGCAGGGATATGGGAGAGAGCCACCCCATCCCCATGGAGCGCAGCTCACCACCTCCCCATCCCAACAACTGCCCCGCCAGCCAGCGGGTGCAGCGGAGGGGGATCCTTATTCAAAGCAACGCGTGT
>NW_010262768.1:379-1165 GCF_000690775.1 Eurypyga helias
CGATGCATTTTAATTCCCTCCCAGCTATTTGTTTGGCTTCGCTTCTGTTTTTCAAACGGCGCGAGCCGCCGTTTAACAAAACAAGGGAGCCCTGCGAGAGCGACGGCACACTGCATCTTCCCTTGGAACTACTGGAAGTTCATTTTCAAAGCAGGGCAGTTTTCTTGGAATCAATGCATATCAACCAAAATCAATAGCTACTTTACGCAGATGGGCCAAGACACCTCAGCGATCGCGCTCTGTGGCACTGGGACCCAAATCTATATGTTTTTCAACAAGTCAATGCATTTAAGCAGCTGCTACTATCCTTTCACTTCAAAATAACCCTTTTGGAGGTCACACAGGCCCTGCCCACGGAGCCCGGCAACAGCCGGGATGCTCTGGGGAGCGCCGCTGCCCACAGCCCCTCGCCGCCGGCAGCCGTGCCCGCAGGAGGAGAGCTTTGCAACCCTAAACGGATCCCTCATCCAGCAGAGCCCGGGCAGTCCAGCTCCCTGCTCCCAGCAGCAGAGGTTTTCATCCCAGGAAGAGCCACGCCGGCTCCTGACCACTTCCCACCGACACTGCAGAGGCTTTTTCATCCGGCGACGCTCTCCGGCAGCGCAACCACCGCCGCGTCCAGGTGCGCTGGCATGAAAGGCGGAGCGTAAGCACATTTTTGCAGGATGCAGACTTCCAATTTAGTTGAAAGGCTCTGCCAAGTGCAGTGCCTTTAAGAAGAGAGAGCTGAGTCCCACTCGTCTCAGATACCGGGAGAACCGCAGGCAGGGAGAGCGGCCAGGGCCA
>NW_010262769.1:0-7895 GCF_000690775.1 Eurypyga helias
CAAGTCCAGGCAGCTTTTGAAAGTTACCAGAGAAGGACACCCCACCACCTCTCTGGGCAGCGTATTGCAGTGCCAGAGCACTGGAGAACAGACAACAGGAGATAGGCTACTAGCCACCAGATTACACTCAAGAACAAGATGGCAACATTTCAATCATCCATCTAGATATGAAAGGATTAGTTGGGTGGAAAATTCAGTCTGATTGGCATCAAGGGTCTCATGCTGCCAGAACAAAAGCATCCCAAAAAGTTTCAGAAGCTATTAATGACAAATTGCTAAGCTAAAAAATTTTTGTATTTACCACATGGGAACTTAATCTTCAATGTATTTTTAAAAATAGAACTTGTTTAAATGTTAATACATTTCTGTTGTGCAAATAAAACGATGATTGAATGCCAGTTGATTTTTTTTTGGTTTGGTTTGGTTTGTTTTTTTCTGAAATAAAATATCTGTACATCTTAAAGAGGAAAAATTTGAATGATAACTGGAGCCTGTTACAAGAATATGCTCCCAAACCACATTTCTGGCATTGAAACAAAGAGGAGTGTAGAAACTAACTAGTAGAGGGAATTATAAAAAATTGATTGTAACAAAAGTTGAAATAAAATCAAACTGTGTGTTTTAAGATTACAAGAATTAAATTAAACTGAAAAAGTGTATTTATTCATTATCGTATGTACATGATAAGATTGTTAGTAGTAAAGTAGAGGAAGTATTCAATAAATGGCCTTACATTGCAACCAGGAATTGTACATCTGATGATAATAATGGCAATGATGATTTCCCCTCTCCCCCCTTTCCCCCCCCATTCTATAAATTACTCTGAAGGATGTTAAATCATCAAGTCTAAATTATTTGCAGAGTTTTTAGATATTCAAAACAAGATTGCTGTAAGCAGCTAGC
Source organism: Eurypyga helias (assembly GCF_000690775.1). Classification (NCBI taxonomy): domain Eukaryota; kingdom Metazoa; phylum Chordata; class Aves; order Eurypygiformes; family Eurypygidae; genus Eurypyga; species Eurypyga helias. Next base: position 904 of record NW_010262769.1, read on the forward strand.
TGGTGACCTTTCTGATTCATTAACAACGCTTTTCCATATTTTTTGAAACATGGGACATTTCACAGAACTGGAAGGAAGCTAATGTAAACCTGAAGTTTTTAAAGGTGCTTTTGATGTTATGTATAATTGTGGGTCAATCAAATAAAGTAATAGACTCTTTGGTAAAATCTGATCAATTATTAGTAGACAATGAAAAATAAATAAAGTAATTTTAAAAAAATTAAGACATCCTTATATCAGGGTTTTTTTAACATAATTTTGATTGTAGCACAATATTATTAATAATTTTCTTTTTTTTACTGTTTTGCTTATGAACAGAAAGAGGTTTCTCAATCATGACTGTTTAAATACGCACTTGACACAACTTTTGGCAGAATAGGATAAATTGATTAAGTTATGTATGCTCCTCGGTAGTGGAACATCAGCATACATATGTAGTCAAACACTTAAGAATATAATTGATACTGAATACGAAAATGACAAGTAGTCTTTCATAGGAAGCAGAGTTTGCAAATTACTTTCATGAGTAAAAAAGTTATGTAGCAGGTATTTGTCTCCAGCTGCCCTCTCTTCAAGAAACGTGGATAAATTGTGCAAGCTGCAAGGAGGAGACACACAAGTAATCAAGGATGAGAAAATACTCCCCTCTACAAAAATATTAAAATTTTCAAATAGGTTTGCCATAACAGAGTTGACATACATAAGCAAAAATGAAGAGGTCTTCAGTTTCGAGGGCAAATTTTAAAATCCAGAACAAAATTTAAAAGATGATGAAGAGGATTTACAAATCCTGCTAGGTCACATGGCAAAGGTTGTGAAAAAGATAAGCCTAGATAGTCATGTTTCCTCCATAACTGATAACTCCATGAGTCAGTCATGTCACACAGTTTATTCAGACTTTTTTTCCAGGCTCTTGATCCTGATTTTTAAAAAAATATCCTTCAGGATTGATTTCTGACAACAGTAAAACTATTTGTGTGCTTTTTGAATTTTTCATGTGCCACTCCCTTTTCTTATCAGCTGACTTAAATAACAAAGGAGCACACTGCAGTCTTTGCTGTCTGTAACAGCTCTTCCAGTTGCTTTTGCTTTACTTGGCTTTGTATTGAGCCTTGTTCAATTTCAGATTTTTCCCATTGTCACCTAAAGAATGACCAGTTGCAAAACACATCCTCCTCCGTGTCCATCTGCTCATGAGAGAGGAATTTGGCATGCTGCTATAATTATTGTTTTCTTTCTCCTTTTTTTTTTCCTTTCCCCCTCCACGTACTTAGTTTCTGATTTCATGCACCTGCAGGAGCTGGCTCATTACTGACCCTGTACTGAGGGTTTCCAAGTCGAGAGAGGGCGAGCCAAGACAGTGGGATATTTCAAGCTTCATTTTTTTCTTCACATATTCACAATCCTTTCAGTAAGTACTTCCTGAAAATTCATTTTCCCGCATTTCCAGACATATCTGTACTAATCGTATCTTCAAATTTTTATTACCATGTTGGTAAGTTATGTCTTGCAATTGATATGACCACTGTATTACATTAATTAACCTTCAAATAAACACATTAATTAAAGTGCTTTGCAAAGAGGTGAATTTTGTTTGCTGAAGCAATAGTTTAGGATTAAGATTCTTCTAGTGCAGAAAGAGGGTTTTTTTTCCTGATAGTTGTACTATGCCTTTGACCTCAACAAGATAACATCTCATTATAAAGCATTATTAACACTTTGTCTGGTTGCAAATCACACCTTTTTTCCTATCTTATTCATGGAGTTCTATGTGCCTTTTTCCCTTTCAATGTGAATTCCTCTGCTTCAACATGATTTCAGACAGGTACTCCCTGCACATTGTCTTTCTGTACACTTAGAAGCCAGTTTTAAGAGAGACTTATCTTTGCAGACATGCTGGTTTGTTTCCTTCGGAACACTTTGGAAAGTTGTCAGCGGATCTGTAGGAAACAAAGCAGCACGAAGGAGAAAAGGGACAAGTTTGAGCATTGCCAAGAACTAGTACAACTTTTGGAATAACAGGAAAAATAATTCAACAGGTTTTGGAATGCAACATTTAAAATTTAATTTTTTTTCCCCCTATTATTAGTGTTATTATTTCTGTTACTCTTACTCTCTTGCCAAAGTCATTCAACTTGCAAGAAAGGAATGGGGAAATTTATCCCAGGAGTAACTAAACAAGTTCTTAAGAATTCAACACTTGGCTTAAAGAGTTAGAAATTATGTATTCAGAAGAGGGGGCCAAGAAACATTTTTGCAGAACAGTTCTGTTATAAAATTCCTGTCTTCAAAATGTTAAATATTGTAAGAGCAATACCAATAGAAAATAGAGAAAGTAGAGAAAGTTATTATTAATTAACTAAAACGTAAATGGCTTTCAAATTTCTTCTGCTGTGCAACACGGCCAAACCCCGTCCAGCCTGTCAGTATGCAGAGCTCATGCATTTGAATGATGATGCTCCATAATGTGCTAAGGGAGGGTGAAGTGTGCATACATAACTCTGAAAGGAAGAGTCTTTTGTAACTAAATACAGTCAGGGGAAAAAGACTGCCTATTTTCTCAGGCTGAAAATGTAGCTAATAAGGAGGAGACAGTCAGGCAGAAGCGGGGAGCAGAACCTTTGCAGTAAGACCTGGTGTATTTCAAAGTTTGCAGGGTACTGAGCTGAAAGTGGCAACCTGGAAGAGTCAGAACTTTAGTGAAATGAGCTCGGTTTAATATTATTTATCAAGCATTAAAAAAATAATTTACAAGCATCTCACATACCCACGTGTATATTCCAGCAACTGGCAGATCCTGGCTTTGTGGTGTTTTCTGGTTTGCGGCTATGCGTTTTGTTTTCCATGTGTTGATAAGATTTAGATAGCGAAGAGTCAAGAAAAGTCTTTCCTCTGACCCTTTCAATAAAGGTTAATCTCAGCTGGAGATTTCCTGAGCCCTAGGCCGGAGGAAACAACCTCCTGAGACTAGGCAGAGTGGGGAAGGGGGAGGTTTGTCATTGTGGGGTTGCCATGCGTGGCGCCTGTGGGGATGTGAGTGGGATAGAGAAACGGGTCGTGAGTCTGGAGAGGATTGTCGAGTGGTGTCTCTGGAAAGCACCCATGTCTCCGTGTTAATCGACACCCATGGCCAAGCTATTACTTTGCAGACACGGTCTAGCCCTTAATCACTGCACATTACAAGACCAAATGGGATCATTTCCAGTGCTTCACACTAATAATATTTATTAGAGGGCCCAATAAAGCTTTCCTCTATAGCCAGGCTCTTACTGTATGGTGTCATTATATAAACAAGCCTTGGAAGACTGTTTCCAGTTACAGACGTGTAGCAGAAGGCTTAATCTGAGAGGCCCAGTAGGGTGTGATTTTAGTTGCTGTTTTCTGTCTACATAATAGCAGACTAAATATTGAGGATGATGTGGGGACTATGGTGTTTCAGCCAAAAACATTCCTTGCAATGAATTATTTCCCTTTTTTTGCTCCTTCGCTTTAGAGACTTGAAGGGTTTGGGTTGTTAGGTTTGTTTGGGGGTTTTTTTATTCTTTTTTTCCTCTTTCTTTTTTTTTTTTTTATGCTGAGGAGTCTGTACCAGCATCAGCTTCCCATATGTTAGAGACATCTCAGGGTTTATTAGTCAGCCTAGGTCAATTGAGATTTGTCGTATTTGCTTTCATAAAAGCTGTGTGTACTATATACTTCTTGAACTGGAAATCACACAATGCTCCTTATTTGCCTTCAATCACTAGCAGATGCAGAACGGTCAGATCATTTCCCTTTAAATTGACCTAAGGGATTAAAGGAATTCAAAGGAATTTCCAGCTAACTAGTGCCTCTGCTTTTCCTTACTTTACTTCTTGAGCCTTCAGGGTGAGAGTCTCTGGTAACTTAATCTGCTTTCCCTCCCCCTGATTTGTTCACTTCCTTCCTTTTGTTTGCCTCTGGAGCAGTAACGGAGTAGCCAGGCTCAACTGCTGTGTTTGCTGGCTTCCATGCTGTTGAACCGATTGTTGATGTCAATCTGGTGGGAGGTGGGTGCGCTGTTGAGAGCGAAGGAGTCTGAAATGCACCTTTGCAGCAGTTTTCAACCTTTGATCCTCAGGTATCGATAGGCATAAAATCGCATCAAAGCTAAATGTGAAAAGCAAGCCTGTTGGCAGTAGTTTAAATTTGCTGTGCAAGGGTCCCAGCCTTGACTGAAAAAAACCAGGGATTCGAGAAGGACTGAGAACTTCTCTCAGTGTAACAGAGGACTGGGAACAACCAGTGCTCAGGAGAGCTGTCCTGAAGAGCAGGAGTCAGAGAGGCTGACTCAGCAGAAGATGCAAAATCCAGGAGGGGAAGAGGAGAGCAGGACCACAGTCTGCTTCCAATCAGGGATGGCTAATGGCAGTTCTGCACCTTTTGTTGGGTTTTGTTTCAGAAACTGGTCAGGAGTCTTTGTGCGGACTGTCTCAACTATCAGGGGACAGCAGCTTACTTAGCAGGTGGCTGTCTGAAAAGTGGCTGGTGCTTTTAAAAATACCTCTACCTCTTTTGTTCTCTGCCTGCTGCCATGACTTTGGTGTTTCTAGTTTTGACATCTGCTCTTCATCCAATTACTCATTTTGACTATGTACTTGTAGGGCATGAAAGGGTCTTTCTTTCAAAGGCGCTATGTGTCATTACTTTCTTTGCTGACAGCCACCTTGTCTATAAATCTGTTTCCATTTAAAAAAAAAAAAAGAAAAAAGAAAAAAAGCAACCTAATCAGATTGGTGATCAAAAAAAATAAAAAATATATTTCTCAGCATTTTTCCTTTAATTTCTTAACATAAAGATTACTGATTATAAAAAAATAGGTATTTAAAACTCTTGCAATGGATCATTAATATCTGAAAGTTAGAAATTCTTAATTGACTGAATAAAAATCTTCACAACATGAACCGGATCTTTGCAAGGCAGACAGTGATTTATGCCTCATATTTGCCAAGAACATGAAAAAAAAATCTCTTGTCATTACTAGAACTGCACCTTCCTGTTCAATGAATTATGATAATTCCAACAAAGCTAATTTAAATGCTTATTTCGCCTTCTCATTCCTGATTAGAAAGAGGAAAACATGCAAAATAAGTGAAAGAATATAATGTTGGATTTTTAGATAGAAAGCAGTTGCCAGTTAGAGTTACCATTTATGATATTTCTTCACTGTAAACCAGACAGGCAAAAATCTATAAGGATGGAGCAAAGCTTGAGGTACCTCTCCATCCATCCAAAGTAGCCAGAAGTGTTTCCAGCAATTTTGTCATTATTTCTTTGGAACTGAACCCAAACAGCCTGAGGAAACCCAGAAATATAAGTTTAAGAAATCAGTGGGATGTGAGGGCAGATTTAGAGAGAAAAACTAAACAATGAACGTGGGTATGTGTGTGAAATTGTCATTATTCTTTTGAAGTTTGATCCTAACTTTGCTTGTTCAATTTTTAGAAAAGAGGGAGGAAATGTTAATGAAGCTGCTGTATCTGCATAGCAGCCTTTTAATCCCGTGGCTCCTCCTGTTGTGCACTGCTCTCGTAAGTGCTATGTCCTGTCATTTATTGCTTTCTTGTGACAAGGACAAAAGTGATCATATAAAGTAAATAAAACCTTAACTGTGGGGAAGATGGAAAGAAAGGCATTATTCTTCATTTTCACACTGGCATCTTCCCATAAATCAAACAGCAAGTTAAAGTGGTTTCAGATGAAATGCAAATATCTCAATTAGCCTCATAGTATGTGATTGTTTCTAGCAGCCCATGGAAATCTAGAGTCTTTTAGCTTACCCAGGATGCACATACTCCTAACTTCTGAGTCCAAAATATGGTCTGTCACCCTTTTATATGAAGTGTCTCACGTTATACAGGTGAGTGAGGCAACACCTATTAGTTAGTTGCCTCAGCAGAGAGGGAGTGGTTAATTTCTTCTGTTCATGCCATTTTGGGAAGAAGGCACTGGCAGCTTACTGGAAGTGACCTCTATGCATGAGTCTGTGGAGACGAGTGTGAAGGGGGTTTTGGACTAATAATTTTCCTGAGAAAAAATGTGGGGGAATTTACTTGGTCCTTGGAAGCCGAAGGCAGGCTGGTGTGCTGTTACAGCCAAAGCAGGGAGCTGCTTGGCCATGGTTTGTGCCACACAAATACATCAGGTCAAAATCTAAACAAATATAGTATGAGGCCTGTAGAGAGAGAGAGAGTCATCATCTAAATTGCTAAAATATGTATTTTGTAGTGTGTTATACTCTTTTGTTTTAAATGATCCAACAGATGGTGGTACTTTCTTCCAAATCTTCAGGGAGGCTAGACTTAGATTTCAGAGCAGGGATTTTTTTGTGATATTTGATCTACATTTGTTTTGGCTTTCTTCCATCATCTGACTCACAGCTATACCTCCTTGGACCAAGAGCCCTGTGCAGCTCCATACTGCAGACCACCATGTAGTCTCCTGTATCTCAGAGCATGTTTCCTTCTGTGGATGATGAAGAGGAAGAGGGGCTCAGAAAATTACTCATAGAAAGTCCTTGATCTGGGTAATTCTGATGTCTCCCTGGTGCCCACATCCTGCAGTTAATCATAGTAGCCATTAATTGGTATTTAGCTGCTCTTGCTTAATTTTAAATTTATTTTTAATGCTGAAATTGATTTCCATGGAAGAAAGCTCAGGGCCTGTGTTTTTGATTGTGCTGCTCAATGCTTTATTTACAGGTGTTCTCTGAACTTTCTCTCACATGATAGCAACCTTCTGTTTTATCTGACCAGCCAAGAAGTTAATAAAGGTGTTTGAGTTCAGTCACACTGCTGCTGTACTGACAACTGTCACCTCTTGCATACAAAAAATGATGTTGTTTTCTTACAGTTTTGTAAGGTGTATTGGTCTCTTTTGCCACTTTATTATTACAAGTTCTTTGTTAATTCTGAGTTTTCTATTAGTTTTACCGAGCTTTTTTATCTCCACTGTTTTGCAAGTGCCTCCCTCCT
>NW_010262769.1:7908-12367 GCF_000690775.1 Eurypyga helias
GTTTCAATTTATTTTCCCCCAGACACATTAGCTTGCCTTTTTCATATTGAATCTCATTTTGTTACTTCCTGACTATATTTCTGACCCCTCTAGGACACTTTGTTTTATGATTAAACAAACCTGTTCATGGGCTCCATGAAAGAAGATATCTTGCATTTGTAGGTTTGTTTTTATTGAATCACAGTGAAAATTGCACCTTGAGGGAGGGCTTTATTACATTTAACTACTTAGCCAGGATTTATTAAAATAAACAGCATAGGAGTCAAGACCTTCCAGATGGGATTCCACTCTAAATTATGCTTCAAAATATATACGGACTTGTAGGTTATCTACATATAATTCCTCTGGTTAATGAAGCTTAGACCAGCCTAGATTAGTTACTCATTATTGTGGGTGCAGATACTCCAAAACGCTTTATATATCATGTACTTGGACAGGTTAAGTGTGGCAACTGAGGAGGAGTTTCCCTTTTCAAGGTAACTTATGTGTTGACCAATAATTAAAAACATCACAGAACAAAGAATTGACCTGTACCTTGTGCTTGGCCATGGTTAAGATGATTCCAGCATTTTCCAGCACTCTGCTTTTTTCTAGAAAAAAGTTTTTGTCCTGATGTACTGCATAAGGAAGCTTTAGCTCAAGGCCAATTAGAGATTATGCAATATTGGTGGGAGTTAAGGGAGAACTGGATTTCTGCTCTGTAAGTGTCTTTTATCAGATCATAACTCTCAGCTTGTTTAAGAATATCGTAAGAATCAAAGCCATATTTTTCTCCTGGCATGCTGAAGAGTCCAAAATCTCCAGTTAAAAATTGGATGGTCTGATTTTGTAGAAAGTTTATAGGAAAAAAAGAGTCTTTTGCCATATAAGTAGAAGGGTTGCACTGAGCCAGGTTTTCATCTGTTGCATAAGGGTAATGCTAAATGAATTCTACTGATCCTGGTGGGATGACGTGGGATTTTTTTCTGGATTCACACTGGCCTCACTGAGATCAGAGTCTAACTTACTATTTCTTATTAGACTTTAGGGAAAGTATCGAGGCTATTTGAAAGATTCCTGTAACACACAGGGACTGTGTGAACATGTAATTTTTTTTTTACATATACATATGACAACATTTCAGAGACAACAGCAGGGAGAAAAGTCCTTGACAGAAGCGACTTACAGGCAAAATATCCTTCCTTCTTTTTTTTAATGCTACAGTGATGGTAAATTTTAAATAAGCATACTGCACAGCTATGGAAGAAATAAAACTCACAACAGTATTACATCAAAAACTGGATCTCAGGCAAGCTAAAATCAAAGCCCGTGTCAAGCACATCAAGATCACCATCGGGCTTTGTCTGCCTGCTCAAAGAGCTTACTCTTGATAAAGGGGAAAAAGGCGGGAGGGAGCAAGGTTTTACACTCATAACTCACGTTCCGTATCACATAACAGCTGCTCCAGGCTTTGTCTCATCCTTTAAATCTATTCTTTACTGAGGAATGAAAAAAAGGAATGAGAAATCCACGGGAGGAGGTGTGCAGTGCCTGTGCAGAGAATCTCGCCATGCTGACATTGTGCTGTAATACCATTTAAACATCACCACCACCAGCTAAGGAAACAGGAACACGGCTGTGTGCTGTGTGAGCCTTCCCCTTACCCCCTGCACACTTGTGCTCATTACGGCTCTTTCTTTAAACTGCTGGCTAGACAGCTGGCAGTGCCTCAGAGGAGCGCCAAGTAAGGGAGCATATAAATTACTCTTGCGTTTTACAGCCAAGATAAACTCAAACTGCAGGGTTATAGCCTGAACTGACACTAAAAAAAAAAAAAAAAAAAAAGAAAGAGAGAGAACCTAGCAGGCCTCTAAAAGCAAAGGGAAAAAGAAGGAAAGAAAGCATGTTTTGGCAAACCTACCAGCCATGGGAAGGGAGGAAATGAGGGGTGGAGGAAAGCACAGATACACAGAAGGTAGATCTTCTCTGGGTCTAAAAAGAAGAGCAAGATGAATACTTCTGTGCTTGCAACCATCAATCTGTAATTTTAAATTAGTATTTTTTTAAGTAGCTTTAGGCTTGCTTGTACTATGTTATCGCTGTACATCTTCAAAGGTGACAAAGGATGTGTGGTGATAATTTTGATATTATGCACCTTATTAAGTGAGGCTTATTATACATATAATTTCTAGTGGGTCAGTGCTTGGATAAAGTTCCCAGATGGACACTGAGCATGATGGTCATCTTGGAACTGTCTCTGCCAGCTCTGTACCTCCTACATGGGATAGGTTATAGCCCATTTTTTGAAACAGTGAGTTGAAGGTACACCAGAGTGTGAAGGAGTTACTAAGGTTAAAATGTTATTAAAGATACATATTAATTTGTGATTGTCTTCACACAAGAAAGAACAAATAATGGTTCCTAATTTGAGGGGTTTTATTTAATCCTGCACCCATTGTTGGGTAGGTTATGTCAGGGAACACAGGATTTGTTTGAATACAAGCATGGCTTTATGCTACAATCTGTAATATCAGCTGCCAAATATTCAGATATCTTCATATAGGCACTCCAATCCATTACCTTATACTACTGCAATATTCCTCGAGACTGCCACATAGTTTGTCCAACAAAGAGAAGCTGAAAATATATACGGTTTGACTCGTTCCCCCAGGAAACAGTGCTCGTGTCAGAAGACCTACAAAATAATACAGGACTTAACTTACTTTCAAAAACCTATGGACTGGAGCACAGTGTGTGGTGTGTATTACTACTGCTCTGCTGCAAGGAAACATAAAGCATGAAGCTTTATCTTTCAGCCAGAAACCCTGGAACCTCTGGGAAACCACAGCCTAAATCAAGAATCAAAACACTTTCCCAGTGCAACTGCAAATTGAAAAGAAACCCTTGTACTGTGCTAGCAAAGATATAGATGGAGGATGACTTTGAAATGCTTAAAGCGTTCGCAGATCAACTTGGTGACTTTACTAGGTGAGAAAAATATTAATGTTAGCTATGTATTTGTTGTGATTTATGGAGGCCTGTGAGGTGAGAAAGGGAGCTCTTAAGAAAAGCAATTTTTGTTTGCTTTATATTAACACCATGATGGTGTTTGTTTAAAAGTTATTATAGTGTGTAAATAAAATGTCATTACTAAGGAAAGTGAGGAAAAATATTCTACAAAATTTATTGTAATAAAAATCCTACAAAGACAAGCCGTAACATGGTGTTGGTCTTTCAAAATCAAAACCATGCTGCTTTCGATCAACACTGTCCTCTCTATACCAAGCTGAGAAGCTGAGTTGAACAAAACTCATGTTTTTTTGATTCAGCTTAAAAATGCTATAGTTGTAGGACCTAGCACCAGGAGGAAAGGAACAAGAAAAGGTATGATGGGAACGTCATAAATTCAACAATGGGAAGTGTAAAGTTCTGTGCCTGAGAAGGAACAACTCCAACCCCTGCCACATTCCCCCCCCGCCAAGTATATTCTGGGGGACACCCAGCTGGAAAGCAGCTGGGCAGAAAAGGCCCTGGGAGTCGTGGTGGACACCGAGTTGAACATGGGACAGAAATGTGAACTCATGGCAAAGAATGGTATCCTGGGCAGCATTAAACAGTGTATTGCCAGCAGGTAGAGGGAGGTGGTCCTTCCCCTCTACGTACCACTGCTAAGGCCATACCTGGAGTGCTGTATCTAGTCATGGGCTCCCCAGTTTGAGAAGGCCATAGACATATTGGAGAGAGTCCATTGAAGGGCTGCAAAGACAATGAAGGGGACAGGAACAGCTCTCCTTTGAGCAAAGGCTGAAAGCTGTGTCAGTTCATCTCTGGGGATCTCATCAATGTATGTACATAACTCAGAGAGAGTGCAAAAAGGATGGAGCCAGCTTTCAGTTTGCCTAGTGCCAGAATCAGGGACAGGGGGCACACACTGAAACACAGGAGGTTCCCTCTGAGCCTCAGGAAACAGTTATTTATTGTGAAGGTGATTTTCACAACATTTCACTAACATTAACAATAAATCCCTGGCAGCTTCTTTTCTGGTTTTGTACTTAATAGTGACAAGAAGTGCTGAAAGATGCCTAGAAAATATTGCTGCAAATTGAAAGGAACGAGTCCTAGAACAAATGATGCAGTCTGGGAGGTTGGCTACACAGCTACTTCAAAGTGCACATTTCTAACACGCTTATGGTATTTGCCAGACTGTGTTTTGATAAGGAAATACACGAAAAATTACTTTCCTGTGAGGTGAGACACCATGGGAAACATGCACTGGAGAAGACGTTCTCTCAGAACATGGCCAAAGCCTTGTGCTTCAGCATTGCTTTTATGTGGTCATGTTTGCACAATGAACTTTAGTAAAGTCAATACACCAGAGAGGTTACTTGTACAAGTTTTTGGTAGCAGACCTGGTACTAGTTCCTGTTGCAGTAACTGGAACAAACTTGTCTCTGGCTGTCTCGCCTTGGCTTGGCCAGCC
>NW_010262770.1:0-233 GCF_000690775.1 Eurypyga helias
CGCGGAGGTTGGTACCGTCTTGCTGAAGCTGGTCATGTCCGGCGAGAAGACCAACTCCTTGGGGCAGAAGCTGCCGCAGAAGGGGGACGTGGAGATGCTGTGCGGTGGTCCCCCGTGCCAGGGTTTCAGCGGCATGAACCGCTTCAACTCCCGCACCTACTCCAAGTTTAAGAACTCCCTGGTGGTCTCCTTCCTCAGGTGAGCAGAGGGAGGTGGCGAGGAGCTGCGGGCGC
>NW_010262770.1:383-1435 GCF_000690775.1 Eurypyga helias
CTTGCGCTGCCTCGTCCGTATGGGTTACCAGTGCACCTTTGGGGTCCTGCAGGTAGGGTGGTTGGGTGACCCCGAGACGCTTAACCGGGATGAAAACCCTTTTCCTCGCATCCAGCTCCGCTGTGGACCGTCTCCTCCAAAGGAGCAGTTGGCTGCGTTGCTCGGCTTTGGTTTGGGGGATGTTCCCAGCCTTTTGAGGGCACAGAGTGGACGGCGGGGGGATGCTCCAGCTCCTTCAGGAATTCCCTTCCTTCCCCAGGCTGGTCAGTACGGTGTGGCGCAGACGCGGCGGCGAGCCATCGTCCTTGCGGCGGCTCCCGGCGAGAAGCTGCCCATGTTCCCCGAGCCTTTGCACGTCTTCGCTCCTCGTGCCTGTCAGCTCAGCGTCGTGGTGGACGACAAGAAATTCGTTAGCAATATCACCCGGTGAGCCTTTGGAGCCGGGCCGGGGCTGGCGAGGGCGAAGTCTTGGCTGCTCACGGCTCCCTCCTTCCTCCCAGGACATATTCCGGCCCCTTCCGCACCATCACCGTGCGGGACACTATGTCCGACCTGCCGGAGATCAGGAACGGTGCCTCCGCCTTGGAGATCTCTTACAACGGGGAGCCCCAGTCCTGGTTCCAGCGGCAGATCCGGGGCTCCCAGTATCAGCCCATCCTCAGGGATCATATCTGCAAGGTGCGGATGCTGGGGTCTCACTGGGGGGCCAGGCTGCACTTGGACCCTCCAGACCCAAACAGAGATGGGGGTCAAGGGTAGGTTGGATGTGAGGTGGGCTGAGAGGGATCATCCCCAATCCCTCCCTGCTTAACTTTCCCAAGGATGAGGCTGGTGGAGCTGCTGGGACCTGTCCCTCTCCCCGAGCCCTCTCTGGAGAGAGGACCGGGGCTCGTGGGGTGGCCGGTGTCCCTCTGCGTCCCCTGTCATGGTGACGGTGACGCTTATCCTCGGCAGGACATGAGCGCCCTGGTCGCAGCCCGCATGAGACACATCCCCTTGGCCCCCGGTTCCGATTGGCGCGACCTGCCCAACATCGAGGTGCGGCTGGCGGG
>NW_010262770.1:1580-1785 GCF_000690775.1 Eurypyga helias
CCGTCTTCCCAGGCAAGCCTTGCGACCCCGCGGACCGGCAATTCAACACCCTCATCCCCTGGTGCCTGCCCCATACTGGCAACCGGCACAACCACTGGGCCGGGCTCTACGGGCGCCTGGAGTGGGACGGCTTCTTCAGCACCACCGTCACCAACCCCGAGCCCATGGGCAAGCAGGTGGGTGCCGTCGGATCCATCCCCTCTGC
>NW_010262770.1:2078-2292 GCF_000690775.1 Eurypyga helias
GGCGTTGCCGAATGGCCGCCACGATCCCCAAATCCTCGCCTTTAATTGCTGCCGTAGGGTCGGGTGCTGCACCCGGAGCAGCATCGGGTGGTGAGCGTCAGGGAGTGTGCCCGCTCCCAGGGTTTCCCCGATACCTACCGCCTCTTCGGGAACATCCTCGACAAGCACAGACAGGTGAGTGCGGGTGGCAAATTCCGCGCTGGCGACGGGGTGA
>NW_010262770.1:2563-2813 GCF_000690775.1 Eurypyga helias
TCCTGGAGAAGATGGAGACCATGGAAACCACCGACTGACGCGTGGCCTCTTCTCCGGCACCAGGACTCCCAACCATGCACTGATTTATTTTAACCCCTTTTTGTTTGTTTGTTTTTTTTCTTTTTCTTTTTGTTTATTTGGGCCGGCCGCTGCTGCCTTCCCTTGGCAGGGTCCTGGGTTAGGGCTGGGGGGGGCGCCGCAGGGGCCCATCCTGCCCTCCCGGGTTGGGGTACGGCGGCGTCACCCCCTC
>NW_010262771.1:0-1542 GCF_000690775.1 Eurypyga helias
CTGGATACAGCCCAGGATACGGTGTCCGGCCCCTGGAAACGGCAGCTGCGTGGAGCAGGGGGTGGTCAGTGGGAAACGATGCCGAGGGAATGGTGTCTTGGGGCCCGCCTGGAGTGCCGCACCAACCGCCTGGCATGGCCGTCTCCTGGCCCCGTTGGTGCTGGGTTTTAAATCCACATCAGCGTCTGTCAGCCCCCACATGGCCTGTTTGCCATGAAAACGCCGGCAGTGCTGCTGACTGCACATCGCATCTTACCCGCTGGGGCCTGTGCCAGCTGCTCAAGGATTTCGTGATCCATCTTTCTGGGTAGTGCTCTTAGCCCGCAGGTTTTAGAGGGCTCGTTTCAGCCAATTAGTAGCTGTCTCAGCTTTGTCATCACCACGGCACAAACACCTCTTCCTGATTCCTTGAGGATATATTCCTGCATCTACAAAGCAGCCCAAACGCTTACCTTGAGGTTTCCTGCATTCTTCTGGCTTCTCTTGGCTGGTTTGTGGTCTCCGAGCCGATCTGGAGTGCAGTGGAACTTCCTACCGATTGCCGTTCCCCTCCATCACTGCGGGATGCGCATGTTGTGCGGTACCAGGCGACGGCCTCGTTTGCCACCCTTGTCTGAGCAGGCATTTGACCGTAGTTGCTTTGTTTCACAGCTGTGGTTTCCTGACTTTCCTCTCTTTGGTAGTTTTTTAAACCATTCATGCTTTCTCTCCCCCGGGAGAGCAGCCCTGAGGAGTAACACCACACTCGTCCAGTACTGAGGAAGTGGCCTGGAAGCGCGCGGGGGCTGCTTGGGGCTCTCTTCCTTCTCCGGCGCTGAATACGGTCAGGTCGTGCTTCACGGTCACTAAGCAGCCCCCGGCTCCGGGTCAAAGTTGTTAACCCTCTGCCAGGCGTAGGGAGGCCCCGCGCAGTCAGCGCCCGTTGCGTGGAACGCCTTTGGCGGGAGAGCGACGATGGCCGCGCTGCGGTCACCAGCGTTTGTTTGCTGAGCTGCAGTGCGTCCCGCCAGCCCTGCTTCCCCCACGAGCGCAGGGTGGGAGTAACCCATCCGCCGTCACCCTGCGGGGCTCCGTGCCTTTGGGAAGTGCTGGTCCCTTGGCCCACGTCAGCTGGAGATGCTGCAGCGCTGAGCTGTGTGGGCAGCCTTGCACCACAGCCCTCCTCTCCCCTGCCACGTCGGGGTGGAGTTTTTCCAAGGTATTTGGGCATGTGGAGACACAGGTTGGATGTAGCAAAGGTCAGGAAACAGCCTGGTCCCCAAACTCGTTTGGGTGCCCATCCCAGGTGGAAAGATGAGAAGCTGTGCATACCCAGACGCACGAGACCCCCCCCGCTCCCCGGTCCCTTCTCTGCGTGAGCCGACTCCGGGGTATTAATTTAGAGCAGGCACATTAGGAACATTAATTACGTGAGTCTTGGGGTGCTGAATTGTCGGTTGTTGCTGAGAAATCTCAGGGCAGTGAAATGTGGTGGGACAGCGGGAACAGCTCCTGCGTCCTGCCGGGGGTTGGTCATCTGGGACAGAGGGGACGGGGCCCGCG
>NW_010262771.1:1955-2223 GCF_000690775.1 Eurypyga helias
TGCTCCCGCCGGGGGTTGGTCATCTGGGACAGCGGGAACGGCTCCTGCATCCTGTCGGGGTTGGTCATCCGTTGCAGCAGGGTGAGACGGGGTTCACACTGCTCTTGGCACGGCAAGTGTGTGGGTCCAGATGGGGGGGGCTCCCAGTGGGAGTCAGAGGGTGGTCGTAGAACACGGATGTTCTGCAGATAATCGCTCCTGTCTGGGGAGGCTGCGCTGTGCTTGGTGGCAGCACTTGTTGAGAAATGAATCATGGAATGGTTTGGGT
>NW_010262771.1:2250-2901 GCF_000690775.1 Eurypyga helias
GGGGGGCCCTAAAACGACCCCCCCCCCCCCCCCCCTGCCAGGGGCAGGGACACCTTCCACAGCCCAGGTTGCCCCCAGCCTCATCCAGCCTGGCCTTGGACACTCCCCGGGATGGGGCATCCCCAGCTTGGTTTGAACTGTGAACGTTCGCAGCGGGGCAGGCTGTGGTTCCTGCCGCCCTGGGGGTTGGGGTGGAATTTCAGCTGCCCAGGTTGGCCTTGGGTACATTCAGGAAGAAATTCTTCCCAGAGAGGGTGGTGAGGCACTGGAACAGTTTGTCCAGAGAAGCTGTGGATGCCCCATCCCTGGCGCTGCCTGTGGGGCTCATTTTCAAGGACAGACTAGAAATGCGAGGTTTCTCTGATTTTCTGGGTCCATCGTTCACTTAACGTCCCGCCGCCTGTAACAGCCCCGAGCAGTGGGAGGGCTTCCCTCCGTGAGGGGCTAGCGATGGCCTGGTGGTCCGAGCAGGGCCCTCGAGGTGCTGAATGCAACAGGGTGAAGCAGGAGAATGAGAATCGCCCCCACTTGCAGGAGAGCTGCGCAGCGCTGAGATGCCTCGGGGTGCTGGAAGATCTGCCAGGGTGCCCGTTGGAGAACCGCATCCGGGGCAGAAGAGCCGGTTCAGCGGGCACCGAGCAGGATGGGGCG
>NW_010262772.1:0-2266 GCF_000690775.1 Eurypyga helias
TCATGGCCACCCCCTTGCCCACTCCCGCCCCCCCCCCTCCGGCTGCAGCCCCCGTTTGGCTGGGCCGGGTGTTTTGGGGTGTTTCCGGGGGGATTTGGGGTGTTTCGGAGTGTATTTGGGGTGTTTTGGGGGATTTGGGGTGTGTCAGGGTGTATCTGGAGGTGTTTGGGCTGTTTCAGGCTATTTCTGCGTGTTTCAGGGTGTATTTGGGGGATTTGGGGGGTTTTGGGGGGTTTCTGTGTGTATTTGGTGGCATTTGGGCTGTTTTGGGCTGTTTCTGGGTGTTTCAGGGTGTATCTGGGGTTTTTTTGGGGTGTTTCTGGGGGTTTTAGTTTCAGGGTGTATCTGGGTTTTTTTTGGGGTGTTTCTGGGTGTTTCAGGGTGGTTTTGGTGGCGTTTGTGGTGTTTTGGGGCATTTCAGGTTGTTTCAGCGTGTAATTGGGTTATTTGGGGGGTTTTGGGCTGTTTCTGTGCGTTTCAGGGTGTTTTGGGTGTATTTTGGGTGTTTCAGGGCGTATTTGGGGTATATTTGGTGTGGATTTGGGTGTTTCAGGGTGTATCTGGTGGTATTTGGGGTATTTCAGGGTGTATTTGGGTTATTTGGGGTGTTTTGGGTTGTTTCTGGGCGTTTCAGGATGTTTCAGGGGTATTTGGGGTGTTTCAGGGTGTATCTGGGGTATTTTGAGTGTATTTAGGGTGTTTTGGGGTGTTTCAGGGTGTATATGGGTTATTTGGGGTGGTTTGGGGTGTTTCAGTGGATATTTGGGATGTTTGAGGCGCTTCAGGGGGTATTTGAGGATATTTTGGAGGCATTTGGAGTGTTTTGGGGTGTATTTGAGGTGTTTGGGGACATTTCAGGCTGTATCTGGGGTATTTGGGGTGTATCCGGGGTGTTTCGGGGGGTATTTGGGGTGTTTTGGGTGTATTTAGGGTGTTTGGGAGCATTTCAGGCTGTATCGGGGGCATTTGGGGTGTATCCGGGGCATTTGAGGTGTTTTGGGCTGTTTCAGGGGGTATTTGTGGTGTCTTTGCCGTGTTTTGGGGTGTTCAGGCTGTATCTGGGCTGTCTTTGGGGTGTTTTAGGGTGTTTCGGGGTGTGTTTTGGGGTGTACGTGGGCTGTACCTGTAGCTACAGTTACGGCATATCCAGGGTGTGCCTGTGACTGTATTTTGGGGTGTTTCGGGGTGTATTTGGGGTGTTTGAGGGTGTTTCTGGGAGTATTTGGGGTGTTTGGGGGTGCTTCAGGGTGTATTTGGGTTATTTGGGGTGTATCTGGGGTGTTTGGGGCGTATTTGGGGGGTTTCAGGGTGTATCTGGGCTATTTGGGGTGTTTTGGGGTGCTTCAGGGTGTATTTGGGGGTATTTTGGCAGCATTTGGAGTGTATTTGGGGTCCACCCGTGGCTGTATTCGGGGTGTATTTTGGGGTGTATTTTGGGAGTGTATTTGTCTGTATTTGGGGGTGTATTTTGGGGTGATTTGGGGTGTGTTTTGGGCTGTATTTGGGGTGTGTTTTGGGCTGTGTTTGTGGTGTGTTTTGGGGTGTATTTGGCTGTATTTGGGGTGTATTTTGGGGTGATTTTGGGGTGTGTTTTAGGGTGTATTTGGGGTGTATTTAGAGTGCATTGGCAGTGTATTTTGGGGTGTATTTGGCTGTATTTGGGGTGTATTTAGAGTGCATTGGGGGTGTATTTTGGGGTATATTAGGCTGTATTTGGGGTGTATTTTTGGTTGTATTTGGCTGTATTTGGGGTGTATTTTGGGGTGTATTTTAGGGTGTATTTTGCTGTATTTAGGGTTGTATTTGGCTGTATTTGGGGTGTATTTTGGGGTGATTTTAGGGTGTATTTAGGGTGCATTTGGGGTGTATTCGGGGTGCATCCGGGGGTCTGTACCTGTAGCTGCTCTCGGGGTGTGTTCGGGGTCCACCCGTGGCTGTATTTGGGGTGGGTTTTGGGGTGTGTTCGGGGTGGTTTTGGGGTGTACCTGTCGCTGTATTTATTCAGGGTGATTTGGGGTGTTCGGGGGTGCATTTGGGGTGCATCTCCAGGGGTGTCTGGGCTGTATTTGGGGGTGTACCTGTACCTGTATTTGGGGTGTGGTTTAGGTGTATTTGGGGTGATTTTGGGTGTATTTGGTTGTATTTTGGGGCGTATTTGGCTGTATTTAAGGTGTATTTTGGGGTGTATTTGGGGTGTATTTTGAGGTGTGTTTGGGGTTTATTTTGGGTGTATTTTGAGGAGTATTTGGCTGTATTTTTGAGTGTA
>NW_010262773.1:0-1490 GCF_000690775.1 Eurypyga helias
ATGATTCTATGATTCTATGAGTTTGTATATGGGAAAACACGTTTTATGTCTGTTAATATGTAGAAGTTGAGCATAAATTTTATTTTAAAAGGCAAAAGCTATCCAGACAAAATTAAACATAATCAATTCATGTAACAGAAATTAATGTTTGTTATTCAAATATAGTTCAATTGAAAATCTGTAAACCAATCTGTAGATCTCTTAGTTAACATGGAGTTCAAGTAACTATCAAGTCTGAAATAGAAACTGAAAGAATCCTGAAAACATTAAGGTTTCTTTTAATGTTCACTGTAGAGAATAACACAGTAATATCTAGTAGAGACTTATTAAGAAAAAAAGAAAAAAGATGAGATACTGAGACCTGGAGGTGTCAACATGAAAAAAGCTGGAGCAAACAGAAGAAAAAAAAAAAGAAAAGGACACATGATAAAAACATTTATTTTGTTATACACTTTGAAAAAAAAATCTGTTTCAAACAAAAATATTAAACTCATATTAAAAATATTTTTAATAGAAGTTTACTGGGTTGAATGTGTTATAACTCACTTAAAAAGAGGTCTGATTCATTAGTTTATAGACGTACAACACTGTATTCATTAGTAGAAAAACACTGAAATATAAACCAAAGAGAATTAGAAAAATTATAAATCGACTAAAAAAACTCAACATGGCTTATAACGAATAATTCAATCTATGTTTATATGTATATGTACTTGTTAGTGTGTGTGAATGTATTCGCGAATGTATGTACAGAGAATGAATCCGACCTGTTATGTTTTTCAGTGTTTACTCATTCATTTATTGGCATAAATTGGGAGTGGATTAGGAAGAAGACTCCACAGACAGATTATTATATAAGAGAGTTTTCCATATGTAAGTGAACCTCTGTAAGAGACGACATCGGACATTTTAAAACCGTGCTGGATGTTCTGTCTCAACGTTGCTGAAACATGGGGACACTGGCTGCCTCTGCTTCCTTGAACAGAACACCGGTCGGGCCATAAAGCAGGTTTCCTGTTTTCTACTTCCTCATTGCAGCACTGGTTAGACCATAAGACAAATGATTTCCCGTTTTTCTGCTGCATCAACAGAACACTGGTTGAACCGCAAGACCAGAAGTTTCCTGTTTTTCGCAGGAAAGCCAACCTAACCCCTGCGCACGTGCCCAGGCCCGCGGTTGGGAAGACACAGGGGCTTGTACATCCCTCGAGAACACTTGCGGCCCTTGGAGACCCCCCAGTGACGGTATTGGGTGTGCGCACCACCGCCGGGAGTGGGGAGGTTAAGCAAAGCGGTTCCTAAAAAAACCGACATATGCAACAACACAACCCCATAGAAGAACAGAAACAACCCACATCAGACAGAGCGCTCTCCCACCAGACCTGAAACAAATTGGACTGTCAGGACGCTGTGGACCGACGGTGGTATTCAACACTAATGACTCTCCCTTCCTTCCTTCCTTCCTTCCTTTCTTCCTTTTCTCTCCTTTC
>NW_010262773.1:1557-9224 GCF_000690775.1 Eurypyga helias
CCTCCCTTCTCTCCTGTCCTTCCTTCCTTCCTTCCGCCCTGCCTGCCTGCCTGCCTCCCTCCCTTCCTTCCTTCCTTCCTTCCTTCCTTCTGGGAAAATAACGTTTCTTGGTGCTTGACTCCATTTTTAAATCTTAATTCTGTTCCCTAGAATACAGGGAGAACCTCGCCCCGGTTTCCTGACCGGCATGCGGCAACCTCTTAATAGAAATACGAGACTTTCCAGACACAAGGATCTTTATTGTTAGATAGATGCTGGTACATAATGGTCTAACAGTTAATTACAATTAAAATTTATCTTCCATTTTCATCCATCCATCCATTTCCATCTTCCATCTTCCAATTTTGCTGTGGCTTGGATCCCAAGCAATAAACTGTTAGTGTAGTTTGAGCACAAACTTTCTATTACCATATAATGCCTCTCTAAGTTTGTGAAGAAAATATCTATGTTGTAGCAGTGTGAAACCTGTTTTCCTGGGTTTTCTACATTCATACCTCTTAATCCTTTGTTTACTAATTTTTTTCTGATATTCTGTGACCTCCTTTAAGAGACATTTTCAGCTTGTTTCCCTATTGTTTCAGGCAAGGAGCAAGAGTGTTTGTATGAGATTTAACCTAAAAAAAAAGGAAAAGAACATCTGTGCCCCATATACCTACACAGATTAATCAGTTAGAGTGACAATTCCATTGGAAATCGATACAGAGAAAACAAGAAAAAATTCAAAGACTGTCAAGCAAATGGTTTGTGCGGGCAGAAACTGCAGAAAAATAGCCCAATTTATGACTGATAGCCTATCTCAGTGAACTACAGTATGATCAATTGCAAATGTGTCTTACACACATTTTTTTGACCAGTCATACATTTCTTCCCATTCTGTGCTCTGCATGTTCTTACATTTTCAATCAAATGATGATTGACAATGATCACAGGCCAAACTATGAATTAGGCCCATATGCAGTCCTTTAAGGTCCTGAAAGTAAAGCATATCTATCAGTAAAGTAATGCATATCTAGCGTAACTGTTCAATCTAATATTTTAAGGAGACTTGGACCTTGAGAGTGTGGAGAAGTGGTTAGAGAGGAATATCATGAACTTCAGCAATGGGAAATGGTTATCATGCTCTGAGGAAAATATAAGAAAATGAACTGATGCGGTCACCAAACCCCATGAGCTATGTATTAAGTAACTGCAATCTTGAAAGACACTCATAACATTTAGGTAGCAGAAGCATGCAAAATGAAGTCTATTAAGACCATCGTCTTACTCAATAGTGACATCACATGTTTAGTTTTATGTTAAAAAAAATATTTCTCACAGAACTTTCTTTGTCTTTTCTGTGTTTAATATAAATATAACCTTTTATCCAGAAACAGCTTCTGCATTTTCAGCAAAATCAGTCATGATACATGTATGCTTTTCACTGTCTTTCGGAACTAGGAATGGACAAACACAATTTGTGAAAGGTTATGAATACAAGCAGGTAGGTTGGGGAGACATTCTAATAATTTCCTACACTAAAACTGAAATAACCTAGAAGAAGAAAAAATATTTCTAAAGATTATTCGATTTATTACTGCAAATAACTGTCAAGGAACATGAAAAATGGAAAAGATGATTTCAGAACAGAAAGCCAGTGTTTATTATCTTAGGCTTCCATAATTCCATGGTTTCATGATCTCATGCTATATTTCCAATACTAAAATACTATTTTGGGCAGGCTAGTTTCAATTCTTTCCTTCTTAAACCCTGTCCCCAAAACACCAACTAAAGTAAATGCTGATTCTTTTGATAATTCTTGGAATATGTTTGCTTTGTAAACTAATTACTAAACACAGAATGAAGAGTGGGATGGCTGGGCACATTCTTCTGTTTAGACTGCTATTAATCTTGAATCATTTGTGCTTTTTCTTTAAGAATCTTTTACATTGGCTCCAGAGGTCTTGGGAATCTGGGAAGTTCTCCACTGACTGGGAGTTTTACAACATTATTCCAGTTTAGAAGAAGGGCATGAGGAAAGACCCAGGAAATTGCATACGTTTTAGTCTACCCTAAGTAGCTGGAAAACTTATGAAGAAGATTATCCTGGGTGCTATTGAAAGGCCAAGAAAAAGGCCAAAGTTCTCAATGCCTTCTTCACATCAGCTGTTGCTGGGATCACAGGCCCCTGAGATGAGAAGGGAAGTCTGAGGCAAGTAAGATTTACCTTTGCCAAAGGAAGACAAGGATAGAGAGAAATTACAAAAAGCGGACACAAGATAAGTTCATAGGCTGCACCCACGAATCGTTACATAGCTGATTGATGCAATTGTAAGGCTACTCCCTACCACGTTTAAAATGTTGTGGCAATCATAGGACCTCATGTGAGGTTTCTGAGGACTGGAGTAAAACAAATGTCACTGCTGTCTTCAAAAAGGGCAAGAAGAAAGTTCTGGGGAACGACAGGATGGTCAGCCTCATCTCAGTCCCTGGGAAGGTGGTGGAGCAATTTATCCTTGAAATCATATCCAGATATGTGGAAGACAATAATGTGATCAAGGAGTAGTCAGCATGGCTTTATGAAGAGGAAATAATACCTAACCCTAATACGAAATACCAGACAATACGGAACTGGGAGAAGGGTCAGGTACACGACATGGGTGTACAGCCATTGTATAGTACCATCTCTCTAATTATGTGTGATATACTGACTCAGATAGATTTTTTTAAGGTGGTAGAATACATCAATATTATTATGTTTGTTAATTGCAGAAGAACCTGTGATTATGTAATACAGAGGCACTCATTTACAAAAACAGGAACATGATTGGTGTTTTTATAAAAATAACTTGATTTTTTGTAGTTCCTCATACAAATTTAGAGAAAAATGTATTTTAAAAGTCTGTCACAAAACTGCAAACTATTTCAGCACAACCAATATTTTCTCTTTGTTGTTACTTAAGGGATGTGAGGGTGTTTATTTCTAAATTTCATATTCTGACAGTAAGGGGATTGATTTCCTTTGTTACATTTAGGCATCTAAAATTCTGTGGTGTTGTTGTATTATTTGGTTTTAGTTTGGGGTTTTTTGGTTGTGGGGGTTTTTTGTTTTATTTTGTTTTGTTTTAAATCTAGGTTAAGGTAATCATCTAATCTTTTGTCAATAGAGAGAAATGGTTCATACAGGCAGCTATCTTATCTCTCTATAAGTCAGAGGAATCATTGTAGAACTATGTCCTTCACAATTAATAGGTAAGGGAAAAAGTTGAACTTTTAAGTGAGATGAATCCCATCTCATAAAGAAAGTATTAAGTAAGGGTTTTTTATTTTTTTTTTTTTTTTAACTGGGGGGAGGAGGCATTCATATTTCTCTCCTACAACATTTTGAAGAAGTTCATAAATATATGTGTCATTCAAATTATTTGAAAAGGATAATGTTGTATCATGAAAAAATAGTTTTAATCAAAACCTTCTATCATTAGGATTAATTAAATCTGAGGTACAAACAAATCTATACAGTAATAATAAATTTCTATGGACTGAATACTGAAGGCATTCTATAACTTTTTTGAAATGTAGTCTTCAGATTTCAATGAAGCATTATTTATAGGATTTACATGATCAACAAAAAGAAAATACAGTGTAGTTAGCTCACATTTAAAGTAAAATTAAAATTTAGAAAAAATGTAAGATACCAAAGTTTACATAATAGTTATTATTTCTATTTACCTAGTTAAAATACTGGATACTAGCTTATGTATTTTTACTGAGACAAGAAATCTTGAGCAGAGACAATGAAGTTAGTTTGAATGCTTGGGTGAAGAATCATTACATACTGAAGGGCTGAAGTCTTACTGTCAAAATATATTAACCCATATTTCAGTCCTTCTGTATTGTTAACTTCTACCATATTTATAATTTTAAAAACATCCTTTATGTTAAACACTGTGTTATGCAATTCTTATAAGTGTTAAGTGTGTATGCTGAGAAATCACTTGTTCTTTAATGTTTTGATTGGTACATTATTAAATGTTCCACTTCAATGCATACGAAACAAAACTTTCCTTAATCATCTGATTTAGTACATTAATATGCATATGTTTCTTTGGTCAGCTTCACTGTCCTGACTTTCCACAGAATGCCATTTCATATGATCTGACATAAACTAAAGTGAAGGAAAACACATTAAGGGAGGGAAGAGATTTAATTAAAATAGATAGATGTCACATTCAATATTTAGAAGTTCATTTAAAAAAGATTTCTGAATTTTCATCACAGAGCTACAGTAGTTTGTCAACTTTACTTGATGATACCTAAACTTTGAAGTTGAATAAACCAATAAAAAATTATATTGTGCAATGTCTGATATGTGCGAGGACTAATGTCATATTTGCTTCTATGACTATGTAATTTTAAGGGTGTAATTGAGATGAAATGTAACTTGAGATTGTCCACAAAAGACTATATGTCAGAACCCAATACAATATTCTAAGAAAAATCTATTCAAGACTATAACAACTCATTTCTTATAAAATTTTAGCTTTATCAGATACATTAAAAGTACAGTTTCAGTAGTTTTCTTAGTAAAGAAATAGGCAAATTTCAGTTCTTTATACAACTTCTTGTTTACTGAACTGTATTCACTGTTAAAAAATAAAATAGGCACTGTCAACCAGCATGACACAAACCACAAACCAAAAATTGGCATGAACCATGATACAGAATGTGCCCTTTAATTTACTTGTTATTAGTTCCATCATACTACAAGATAGTAAAGAGCATTTGTCAGTATTAATTCACGTGAATAGTCATAAAAATTGCATTTTCCAGATTTTTTTGTCAGGCAAGCATTAGGCCGATGTTAACTATGTGCTAAAAAGAAGATACATACATTTTAATTATTGAATTCAAAAGGCTAAGAATGGATCAATCATTTCTTGAAAGCAAAATAAACCAGAAATCTGTGATGTCTGATAGACCACAAAAATACCCTCAACAACCAGACCCCAAGATCACCGCACTTCAGTTGTTGACTAATAGCATTTATAACATTCAACTACAAGCAAGTTTGCTCTACCAAACAAATGAGGAACAAAAGAATGTTTATAAATATTTTTTAAGGTAATTATCCCCAGCACACATATGTTATTGGAATGTAAAGATTCTGAACTATGTCCCATTAGCTCTCCACCTGGTATGACACTGAATTTATCTGTGCCTGGCAAGAACATGGAGCATATCCTCCTGGAAACCATGCTAAGGCACATGGAGAATGAGGAGGTGATTGGTAACCGCTGACATGGCTTCACCAAGGGCAGATCGTGCCTGACGAATATGGTGGCCTTCTACGATGGGGTCACGACCCTGGTAGGTAAAAGACTGGCAACTGATAACATCTACCTGAACTTGTGCAAAGCCTCTGATACTGTCTCACATGACATCCTGGAGAGACATGGATTTTATAGAGGGACAGCTCGATGGATAAAGAACTGGATGGATGGTTATACTCAGAGAGTTATGATCAATGGCTCAATGTCTGAGTGGAGACCAGTAATGAGCAGCATTACACAGGGGTCAGTGTGGGGACCTGTGCTGTTTAACATCTTCGTTAGTGACATGGATGATGGGATCGAGTGCACGCTCAGCAAGTTTGCTGGCGACATCAATCTGTGTAGTGTGGTCGGCACACTGGAGGGAAGGGATGCAATCCACAGGGACCTGGACAGGCTGGAGAGGTGGGCCACTGCCAACCTCATGGAGTTCAAGAAGGCCAAGTGCAAGATCCTGCACCTGGGTCGAGGCAATCCCAAATGCAAGTACAGGCTGGGTGGAGAATGGGTAGAAAGCAGCCCTGAGGAGAAGGACTTGGGGGTACTGGTGGATGAAAAGCTGAACATGAGCCGGCAGTGTGCACTGGCAGCCCAGAAAGCCAACAGTATCCTGGGCTGTATCAGGAGAAGCATGGCCAGTAGGTCGAGGGACGTGATCCTCCCCCTCTACTCTGCTCTTGTGAGACCCTACCTGGAGTGCTGCATCTGGCTATGGATCCAGCAACATAAGAAGGACATAGACCAGTTGGAACGAGTCCATAGGAGGGCAACAGAGATGATCAAAGGGCTGGAGCACCTCTCCTATGATGAAAGACTGCAAGAATTAGGCTTGTTCAACCTGGAGAAGAGAAGGCTCTGGAGAGCCCTCATTGCAGCCTTCCGGTACCTGAAGGGGTTACAAGGAAGCTGGGAGGGCGCTTTTTACAAGGGCCTGTAGTGACAGGACAAGGGGTAACAGGTTTAAATTGAAAGTGGGGAGGTTTAGATTAGATATCAGGAAAAAATTGTTCACAGAGCAGGTGGTGAAGCACTGGTATGGGTTGCCCAGGGAAGTGGATGCCCCATCCCTAGCTGTCTTCAAGGCCAGGCTGGATTTGGCTTTGAGCAACCTGGTCTAGTGGAAGGTGTCCCTGCCCATGGCAGGGGGGTTGGAACTAGATGATGTTTAAGGTCCCTTCCAACCCAAACAATTCTATGATTGTATGATTCTATGAGTATTCACTATCAAATACATAGGCATGTCAACTGCACCACTCAACTTGGTGTCATCTTCAAAGTATTCATACTATTACCTGAAAAAATCTACTGAATACGAGCAGGAACAATTTAAAATATTTAATTAGATGCCTGAATATCTTAAAGGATATCTGAAGGAGAGTTACTTCTTTTTTCTGTCAATTCTTTCCAAGGGTTTCGGTAAAAAATTGTAACTGAAAATAGTATTCTTGTCTAGGGACTGAGGAAATTTGAACTTTGGACAGGATCCAATGTTCTTGGCTCCTTAATACTTTCCTGCTGCCCTTCTGCCATTCCAGAAGACTCTAGCTCTACAAAAAATTATTGTCACCATCTTTGAACTATGGCAGATTTTCATTTCATTGAGTGCTTTGTCCATAGTTATAGAAAACATTATTTGGAAGCTTATATAGAAGTTCTTGATTTTTTCTCTCTGCAATAGAAACGCATGTGCATTTTCATGACTTTCACTATTAATGTTCTTAGTCAAATAAATGAAGCTTTTATGAATCAACATCATTCCGTCTCATATATCATATGTCTTATATTGTTTCACTATTCCCTGTTTGTAGGAGTCATATTCCCAACATGCTTATTACAAATATCTTCTTGGTTTTAAATCTGTAAAATTAATTTCTTTCTCCACATGATTTTTCCTTTTCTGGAGATTATGCTGTATATAAAAATACCTCAAATCGGTGGCAGAAATTACTTAGCATCTGTCAGCACAGAAATTCCTTTTATAATAAGTGGCCTTCTGGTTTATCTTAGTATGCATACTCATACTTCTGCTCTCTTCTCTCTGATTGTAAATACAGACTGTATATATGCTATATTCAATCTTTGCCTCACCTTTTGGAGACGACAACTAACTGTGTTAAACATGGATCCTTACAGTGGAATAGGTTTCTTTAATTTTCCTATTTATAAAAACTAGACGAGAGACAGATTATCTCAAAAGCCTAAAGATTACATAAGTGGTACCACACCCCTTCTTTTTTACTGGCTAGGACATTCTAAAACATTAAATAACTCCTCTAATGGATCCTTTGTGAATGTGAGCTCCAATCACTTTTGGTTTTAGTGGGGTTTTTTGGGGGGGCTTTTTTTTTTTTATATATATAT
>NW_010262774.1:0-1250 GCF_000690775.1 Eurypyga helias
GCTGGTGGTGGGTCTGAGCCTGTCCCTGTCCCCAGATTATCTTCAAACCCCTGAGCCCAGCCCAGACGCTGACCTCAAACCTCAACCCTTTGCCCCAAATCTCAACCTTTTCCTCCAATCCTTGACCCGTTTTGTTCCAAATCTTGATAGTTTGATCAATCCCCAGCTCCCCAACTGCCTGGGTCCTGTCCCCACACTCTGCAGCATCCCACCAAAAAAAAACCCCTCTGAATTCTCCCCCCCACCCAAGCCCCTTCCCGGGCACCCGTCGCACCCAGCTGCAGTTGCTCCTGCCAAAAATAGCTATTTAGAGACCCAAAAGCCCAAGAAGGCCTTTTTTTCCCCGAGATTTAAGCCCTGTTCTCATTTTCTGGTCTTCAGTTACAACCACCACTCTCAGCACCTGAATTTCAGGAAACAATTCAATTTACCCCCAGCTCCCCTCAATTAGGACCAATAATTAAGTCTATTAATGCTGGTAATTGAGCATATAAGGGCTTATAAACACTTTTTAGTGTTGGTAATTACATTTATCCTCAGCCTCCCTAAATCAGAGCTAATAATTAACCTTATTTCAGCTTATAATTAAATGTATTCCCCAGCTGCATGAAATTAGGGCCAAAAATTAGGACCATTAGGGCTAATAATTAATAGTCTTAGGCCTTATAATTACATTTGTTCCCCATCCCTCCTGCATTAGGGTAATAATTTGGTAAATGGGGCAAATAATTAAGTGTATTTGGGGTAATAATTAAATTTATTCCATAGCCCTTCTTCATTGAGGTTAATAATTAAGTCTGTTAGGGTCAGGGTCTGGTACCCAGGAAGGATCCAGGCTCGGGGCATTGGGAAGTTACTAGGATCAGTCGAGGTTTAGGGCAAATAGTCGAGATTTCTGGGAAAAGTGGTCAAGATTGGAGGAAAAGGCTTACGAATTTGATGTGAAAATTGTGAAGATCTGGGCTGAAAATGGGCAAATATGGGGCAAAATATTCTGATTTGGAATAAATGGTCAGGTTTGGAGCAAAAACAGTTGGTTTGGGGGATAAAGATTTGAGGTTTGGGACAAAAATGTTAAACATTTGAATCAAAAAGTCTTGGTTTGGGGCAAATGGTCAAGATCAGGTGCAAATGGTCAAGGATTGGGGCAAAGGGTTGAGGTTTGGGGTCAGGGTCTGGGCTGGGTGCAGGGGTTTGTGGAAGATCTGGGGGCACAGTGCAGGGCCTGTGGGGCACAGTGACAGGCTGAG
>NW_010262775.1:0-3546 GCF_000690775.1 Eurypyga helias
GCCGGGCGCCATGGCCCCCCCCAAGGACATCATGACCAACTCGCACGCCAAGTCCATCCTCAACGCCATGAACGCCCTGCGGAAGAGCAACACGCTCTGCGACGTCACCCTGCGCGTGGAGCACAAGGACTTCCCGGCCCACCGCATCGTCCTG
This sequence comes from Eurypyga helias, assembly GCF_000690775.1. Classification (NCBI taxonomy): domain Eukaryota; kingdom Metazoa; phylum Chordata; class Aves; order Eurypygiformes; family Eurypygidae; genus Eurypyga; species Eurypyga helias. Next base: position 155 of record NW_010262775.1, read on the forward strand.
GCCGCCTGCAGCGACTACTTCTGCGCCATGTTCACCAGCGAGGTCGGTGTGCCCCGGGACCGCAGGCTGCCCCTGGCCCTGGGTGCGCCGTGGGTGGAGGAGGCAGGGCCGCCCAGTGCTCGGGCTGCTCCCTGTCAGGCTGCTCAGCCGCAGGGCCTAGACCCTCCCGTGGTGGCCCAGGATTCCCACGTGGTGGCTCCGGGTTTCTCTAAATTCCCTCGTGGTGGCCCAGGGGTCCCTTATGGTGGTCCTGGAGCCCTCTGGATCCTCTTCTGGTGGCCCTGAATCCCCTCACGGTGATTCTAGGTCTCCAGACCCCTTTATCGTGGCATGGTGGGAGTTAGAGGCTGCAGTTGGGAGCGAATCATTGGTCATGAGGCACCGTCTGCTGTGTGACAACCTGTGCACCAGCAAGCTGCCAGGCTGAGCCGGCAAACCAGAAGGCTCTGACACATTTACTGATTTTTCTAGCGGTAGTTGCTGGTCTTCATGCTTCTGGGCATCTTTGTTGCCAAGGGTACCAGCCCTACTGCAAAGCTGCGTGAGCCATGGTGTGTGTCTTAGACCGGGTGGTGAATTAAAGCAGCCCTTAAAAATTGAAATGGAGGGTATGTAACTCATGTTCTGGTCTCAGTTTCACACTGGCTGATCAGCTGATTCGTGTTGGGTTCTGCTGCTTGGCTTGTGAAGATGATGTAACCTCTGTCATTGGGGTTGTGGGGAGACTGTACCCTCTGTTGCTGCACTGAGCGTATCTCATCTGTGAGGGCCTTCACTCGCACTACCTGCATGCTATTTTTCTGAATCACTGAAAGGTAATATTTGAGCTAAAGCTAGCACTCATTCATATTGTTAAATATGAGATGCTTTGCCTGGCTTTGTCTTTTATTAGTTTGAATCAGTCTTTGTGGCTTTTTCTTATAGAAGATGCTTTCCTTATTGTAGCAACTTCCCCATTAGGAGGGAGAAAAATTACGTAGTAGCTCAAGGCCTCCCTGCTAGCCCAGTAGTCCTTGCAGGGAGAATAATTTTCTTTGTTTTAGCCAGCAGTGAAAGCTGTTGGCAGATCTGTCTGTATGTCTGCTTCTTTCAGTGCTGTGTCGGGTGAGCAGGTGTCTTAGTTTCATAGTCCTGTGCAAAGCAACCAGAAAAAAAAAGGCATGTGGACTGACCACATACCAATATATTTTCTGTCCGTGCCTTCATGAAATCTGTAAATTTGTCAGGCTTATGCTCTTTCTCTGCATAAAGGAAATGTAATGTAAAACAAATACACAAAGCAAATTCAGCCCTTGGAGGCTGAAATTCTGTTTACCAATAGCTTCAAGGTGCAGAGCAGTATAGCAGACTGTCTCTGCTTCTTTGTGTTTGCCTCTATGTTCCTGTCAATGCTTTAGACTTCCTGGAGTTTATGTAGACAGTCTACGGAGATCTGATCACTCTGTGTTACAGAATGTTCTTTGTGGCTGCTAACAAAGGTTGAGGATTGGTATGCTTTGGCCTAAGCTCAGATTGTTTCTCCTTCCTTCTTTACACTCCCACTTTAATATACTGTACCATTGTCGTACGTTCATAGCTGTAATTCTTCATAGAAAATTAAGTGCATCCAGTGCCCAGTGGACATGATTGCTCATTCTCTCACACTCCCAAATTGCTGCTGCTCTAAGGGTTTTACTTCTTTTGCTTAGTCTGTATTTCTTCCAAATTTGCTTTTTTGTATGGAATCCCTAAAATGACAAACCTGCCAAGTGGCACACGTGATGATTGTTTGAGGGAGAGCGTTCTTTCCAGGAACCAATGGCTTGGTAAGCCTCAAAGTGGATCTGCTGCCTCTGTGTGTCAATGACAAGTGTGTTGGTGAGTACAATGGGACAACATTTGGTTGCTCTCCAAACACTTGTGGGTACTGAGTGTTTTGGCCCTGGCTGTAACTGGAGGCAACTCGGAACACCGTGTTGCGTAACAGACTCTGCTTCCTTTGCACTGCACCACTCGCCTCCTGCAAACTGGGGGGCTACTTGGCTAGCTGTGATGTGTGGCTCTTGTCAGGCTTGGGCTAAGCAAGGCTTTGTTCAGGACTGATCCCTGGGTTATGCCCACTGTGATTCATGATATTACATCCGAGCACGGCCAGTGTAGCACTGAGACTGTCGTCGGAGATTATCAGCATGAAGAACTGCATTTGCCAATCCATGTGTCTCTAGCTTCCTTCCTTCTTTCACTTCTGAATTTGTTTACTTTTTAAAGTTCTCAACCTTACTCAGCATTAATTTCTTCCCATTTTCCAGAATGAGGCAAAGCCACTGATCACCTGTTGAACCCCTGGCTTTCGACAACACTTTTCTCTGCCCCTGTGCTGAGTAGTGTGCGAAAACTGAAACTCACTTGGGTTTTACTTACAGACTTCTTCCTTGTAGTGAAAACTGAAGAGCAGTTTTTGCAAATGCTTCCCTGGATCCTAGCTGTGCGCTGGCATTTCTGTCTTTGTTGAGACAAGTTAGCGTAACTCGGGATGTACTAAGAGCTGGTCATTGACTCCACCTCAGAAAGAAACTAGCCTGTGTTCTCTTGGAAGGTATGGTCTAGAAATTGAAGGGGATTTTTTTCCCCTAGAATGTGGACAAATATTCTTACTCTGAAAATGAACAACTGTTTCTAGGTTCTTACATGGTCATCTTCACTTTACTGTGAATGCTCTCCAGAATGCAGTGAGCCACATATTAGCACTGTCGTGCTAGCATTTGTTTTCCCTTGTAGCTGAGAGAAATTTGAGAGGTTTATTACAATACACTTTTTTGAGGACAAAACCAAGAAGTGGCCTTGGATAAGAAAATTACTCCAAAATTTTAGGCTCGTTCTCCTGCAGAGTGAGTTCCATGATTGGAATGGGAAGATGGAATGGGAGATGGCAGCATGTTTCACAGCAGAACTGACCTGCAGCCCCTGTCTTACTTTCAGCAACTTGGACATCCTGGGGTAAAACTCCTCATTTCTCCAAGTGACTCTCCTTAATTATAGGAGTATGTTTTCCTGGATGCCCCAGGTGATTTCTCCATCTGTACTGTTGCATACTTTTTATGTGTTAGAAATGTGCTTGTATTAGGGAGTATCAATCCCTTACTGCTTGATCTTCTGCTGCTTATTAATTAACCCTGATATTAAACAACAAAGGGAGAAACAAATCTGAAATTCTAACAGCAGAGGTGCCGAGGTATGGCTCATACTACTAAAAGTCTGTGAAAGGAACGCTTGTACTGTATTTTAATTAGCATTGTTATGACCATAATTTTACATTGCTACTGAGTCCAAATACGTGGATATATTGGTAGAAGAACTCTCTCCATCCCAACAGCACAGCACTGCATTGGGTTTGCGTGGCAAGGGGCTACAGG
>NW_010262776.1:0-772 GCF_000690775.1 Eurypyga helias
CCCCCCGAGAGGCTGATCCCCTCCACAAGTTACAGAAGGTCCTTGGACCTCGTGAGCAGCTGGTGTGAAGCTGTAATTACCTTAATTAGCTCTGGGATTGCATTCCCTCCCCGTGCTAATTTCGTTTCTACAGTAACCAGCCCGAGAGGTGTGTGTGTGCGCTCGGAGCGAGACGGAGACAGGAGCTCCAGCAGCCAAACCAGGCGCCCCGAAACCACCCCGAAACCACCCCAAAACCAGGGGTCACCCCACAGCCCCACACCCCAGGGGCTCAGCCAGCCCCCTGCTCCCCGTGCAGGGGTTCAGAAGGGTCCTCGGTGCTTCCCGCCAGCCCAACGGGATCATTTGCCATGGGAGCATCCATCCGGCTCCAGGGAAGGGACTGGTTGGGGGGAGCGGGACCAGGATGCCCGCAGAGCCCCGGCTCGTTCCTCGCCACTGGTGTTTGCTGTAACCCAATATCCCCTGATGTAGGAACCATTTGGGAGGAAACCCTAAAAGCTTCAGGAAATGGGTATTAATTCACATCGTGGCAATAACAGGGAAGGAGGGTCCCGGGCAGCGCGGCCGCCTCGGGGGAGAGGCAAGCGGGGCTGGGGAGCGCAACCCCCGCCGACCCCCTGTAGCTGGGAATTAACCCTCCCCAGGTGTTTTTGGATGGCAACGGGGGGGCAGCGAGGTGGGAACTGAGGTCTCACCCGGGTGAAGCATTGCCAGGCCCTCGAGTCGGGCATTTGGAGCTGGAGTGTGGCTTGGGGCGACCTGCTCACCC
>NW_010262776.1:789-1200 GCF_000690775.1 Eurypyga helias
AAGGTCAACCCCTCCTCTGACCGTTGCCCTCTCCTATGTCGACCGGGGCATGGGTTGGGCAAGCCCCCACCATGGGCAGAGGCCGGGGCTGCCCCTGACCCATGGACCAAGCAGTCGGGAGTGAGGATGGCGGAGCCCTGTGCTCCTGCCCTGCGCAAGGACAAGGACTGGGCGATCCCACTGCCGTGCGGGTCCGGTCCCTGCACCGTGGGGGGCATCACCCTGCAATAAAATAGCCCTGTGAGCTGGGCAGGATCCATCCCGCTGCTTGTGGAGGGAGCGGGGTGATGCTTCGGGGAGCCCAGGGAGGATGCATGTGGGGTGCCCTCCCCTCCACTGCTGCGGGAGCCCTGGGCTCACGGCACGTGTGGGGCTATAAATAGGGCTGGAAAGCAGGTTGCGATGCTCCCG
>NW_010262777.1:0-2898 GCF_000690775.1 Eurypyga helias
GTGCTGGAGGAGGGTCTTGCTGGACATCCCTTTTGGGAGCCTCTGTGCCCAAGAGGCTCCCCTGGTACTCACCCACGAGGTCCAGATCTGCTCCCCAGAGCTGAAGAGTTGAATACAAAGCTCTGTAGTCTTGTATGCACAGAGAGGCCTCATCAGGAACGTGGTGGCATCTCAGTCTGTCTGGAGAAGAGGCCCACGGTCCCTGTAATGCAATCCCAGCCTGCTGCGGTCCACGGCACAATGGCAGTCACGTAAAGACCCTCTTTGCCCAGGGGCTGCAGGGAGTCAAAGGAAGAGAGGGCACTGCTGGGCAGGGGCAAACACCGGGCATATTTGGACAGCCTTACCTGAGGGGGCACTCCGCACTACCCACGGCTCTTCCCTGTACCTTCTCGAGGAGGCAGGCGGGCATATTTGGAGAGCCTTACCTGAGGGGGCACTCCGCACTACCCACGGCTCTTCCCTGTACCTTCTCGAGGAGGCAGGTCACTGCTCCTTGCAAAGCCCAGTGGGTCCATGGGGAAAGGCTCCTACAGCAGCAAGGACAAAGTCTCACATCTCAACCAAGTTGTCCCCACCCCCTCAGACTCATTCAAGCCCACAGCCCCCTCAGTGCCAGCTGTGCATAGGATACAGAGAGGCACCTGACACTGGGGACTGATGTGTGCCATTCCCATGGCATTAAGAAAGGAGAGGATGTTGTCCATGTCCAGCCCTGTGGCTCTGGGATTTGCTTCCCCCACCCACAGCTGCATCACCAGCCCCCAGCTGACCCAGGTCTGGCCTGAAGCTGGCCAACACTCCTTTTCAGAGGTGAGGACTCTGAAGAGCAAAGATTCAACTTGTCCTCTAGGCTCTGCTCACTGTACATGGACGGCTCTTTTCTGCCCTCTCCCGCCACCCTGGAGTGCCATGAATGAAGGAGCACTGCAAAGACAGGGGTGAGCACAGGAGGTGTCACTGGGCAGCAGGGAAGATGCGTCGACCTGGTACAGCCCCCACACAGGGCAGTCAGCGCTCACATTCCTAGGGCTTAGGGACCTTCCCATCTTGGCTCCCCAGCAGCAGAGAAATGCTCTTTTCCTAACTGTTTTCACTGCTTGCAGTACCTGGGCCTCCCACTGCTCCTGCTCTTGTTTCCCAAGCCTTCAGGTGTGCCATTTTTGCTCTTGTCTTCTGCTGGCACTTCTCGCGCAAGGAGTCCCAGAGCTTGCGTCCTTCCTCCTCTGTGCACACATGGGGCTCTGCCTGCAGCACCACAGCAATGCAGCAACAGGCAGTATTAGTTTCTCCAGTGGAGGGCTGGGGGCATTTTAGCTGTCACCTTCCCTCCTGCCCCTTCTTTTCAACCTCTCCATCAGCCCTAGTTTGCTCATAGTCCTCACAGGCTTGACAGCAGAGCCCTTCTCCAATGACCCCTAAGCCATGACCACAGGGCTGGAAGCAACCCAGCTGCTTGCTATCCCAGACAAGCCTGGCAGTCCTGTTGCCATTACAAACACCACCAAGTCAAGTCTTTGGGTGTTTCTGGAGATGACAGAAGTGAAGACTGTCTTCTAAATGGACAAAACAATCTCCTGCCTCTCGAGAAATCCTTACAGGTGCTTCAGCCTTCAGCTAAGCACAGGGCAAGGGGTCTTGTAACACATGACATCCTTGTAACTATGCTTTTCTTCAGGTGGATACGACACAGTCCCTCCAGAAGCCCATTGCCACATACCAGTCCTGACCTCCTCCTCCCTGGTCTAGCAGGGGCTGCAGGCTGGGGTCCAGCTTCCTGGAGTTGTTGGCTGCCGCATGCCTCTTTACCTGACCGGTGCCACTGCTGCACCACCAGCTCGCTGCAGACACACAGCAGGAGGTGGAGTGAGCACAGGAAGACTGCTCTCCAGCCAGGGCTGGCAAGCTGGTGCCTGCCCTGGCACCAGAATGCAACTCTGCCGAGAGGCCGGTACCAAAAGAAGCACCTCTCTCCCCCAGTGCTGCAGGGAGTGGCAGGAAGGGCAAAGTGGGAGAGGAAGCCCTGTCCGTGGCTGGAGAGATTTACCACTTGAGCTTGTCCTGTAGATCCATCTGGTCATCCCTCTGTCCTCTGCGCTTGCGGGTGACCTGCCCAAGGATGCACGTCACCACCTTCCACAGGGCCTCATGTGTCCGTGGGGAAAGGCTCCTGCAACAGCAAGGACAAAGCCTCTCTGAACCTTCAGCAGTGAATCCTGTCTCTTCCCGCACCCAGCCCCACAAATACGTGGCCTCATTTGTCCCCACAGCCCCTTCTTCAAGGCAGGAGGAATTTCAAGCCCCTGCTTTGGCCCCTAACCCAGTTCATTCCCTAGGCTGGAGAAATCTCCGGGCACTCTATGTGGCCCCATGGCTCAGGGGTTGGCTTCCATGACACACCACCGATGGCACACCACCACCCCCCGCTGCCCCAGGCCTCGGCTGGAGCTGGCACACTCTTACCGCCTAGGTGGGACAATGTTGTCCTTGTAGACTGTGGGTGTCTTGTCTATACCCTCTTCCAGCCGCTCGATCACCACGTTCAGGAGGTTGGGGTCGGAGTCCCCAGTCTCTGTGCTAGTCAGGGAGCTGACTGACAATTGCTCAGAGGAACTGGGTTCCTGCACAGGAAGAGACTTTCATACAGCAGCCCCCCACCCAGAGGTTGCTGCTTCCCAACATGCAGACTCCCAGACTACTTCTATCAGGGACCCTAGTGGGAAGGGGAAAGCCAGGAGGACCTCAGCATGCCCATGGGGTGAGGCCTGAGTGTCAGCAGGGGTTCACTACAGCTCCCTGTCACCCACCCAGCTCTGCTGCAACACTGCTATGAAGTCTTGGGTGCTAGAGGTACCTTGCAATCTCAGCCCTTCTTCAAGGAGAAAGCACTCTTTTTCT
>NW_010262777.1:2923-3251 GCF_000690775.1 Eurypyga helias
TTTTCTGTCTTAGCTTTTTCTTCGAGCCTCTGCTTTTTTCTCTTAAACTCTTTAGTTGCTGGCGGGGCTTGTTGTTTACTTTTTCTCCGTTCCACCAGGTCTGTTTTCTTCTTTTCCACTTCCAAGTATTTCCGGATGTGTTCTGGAAGCTTCTCCTTCCTGTTGGAATGTTTATTCTGGAGGGCAACCAAAATGCAACAGCAGGCAGTGTTAGTCTGTCATGCAGAGGACTGAGCTGTTTTCATTCCTACCCTCCCCTTCTAACCCATCTCTTTCTCCCTTTCTGTCCATGCTGGTTTGCTCCCAGGTTCATAGAATCATAGAATCA
>NW_010262778.1:0-19220 GCF_000690775.1 Eurypyga helias
ACACCCCTCACACCACGCACACCCCCCTCACACCGCTCTCATACCACGCACACCCCCCTCACACCACACACGCACCTCACACCCCGCACTCCCTCGTGCACACCCTCACACCACAAACACACCCCCCTCAGGCCCTCACACGTCACACCAGCCTCACACCCACAGTCCCTCATGTCCCCTCACACACACCCCTCACCCCCTTGCACTGCACCCCCCCACACACACACACTCCGCACTCACGTTCCCCATTCCCACACACTTCACACGCCGTGCACTTGCACACCCGCCACACAGCACACCCGGACACTGGACTCGCGCACACCCCACCGCCACATTAAGGCAGCACAGGGAGATAACCACACCATGGCTACTTGCCCATGCAGAGGATTGCACCCAAACCTGACACCCCCCCTCCCCTGCACCGCGCTGAGGCGTGCACACGCAAGCACAGCTTGTACTTCGGAGCGCATCCAGGGATACACACACCAGAATGTACACACTTGCAGACTTCCACGCCAACAGAGAATATTAAGTGTTCCATGGCTGTGAGTCAAAAATATGAGGGTTCCTAAGTTGGTTGTAACTGCTGGTGCAAAGTGAGTGCGAGGTGTAAGGGTGGGGGTGAACGGGGCAAACTGCACACAAAAATAGACCAAGTCCTGCAGTTCAGGTCTGCTCCCACTGACTTCCAAGAGGCTAAATTGATTCATACCAGTGGAGATTCTCCCAAACGTCTTCATTACACCGTAAGAAAGCTGCCAGGCTTATGTCAAACTGAAAACACATATTTATTTTGAAATGAGAAAAAAAGGTTCAAGAGGAAATTAAAAAAAATAATGTGAACTTTTATGTGGCATAAGGATAGATACACTTACGGATTCTATTAACTTAAACATTAACACAAATAATGTGATAAATCATCATCTTCCTCAGACTGAAACAAAATACCTCTTTGGGTATTTTACCTTAACAGTGACCTTCTTCTGTCTTTATTGGTCGTCTTTATTGTAGTCATCAAGTTTTCAGAAGAAGAAATGGCAGTCTAACACACACAAGTGACATCTTGAAGGCTTCATGGGTATTACATGAAATGAAAAACCAGCTCTTTGGTCAGGATATAGTTTCAGCAGGCTGCAGGTCTGCACTGTAAAGAAAATGTTTGGGATGCTTTCAGTCCTAGCTGTGGAAATTGCAGTTTTCAAGTAGAAATAGCATATTAGTTTGCTTCATCTCCTTACGATGTAGCCTTGGGTCAAGGTGCACAATGTGCACCTTCACAATAGTGACTCTCGTGATACGTTGTAATACCACTTTCTGCAACCTCATCAATGAGAAATGTTTCCCTCGCTCCAAGTCAATCTGAAACATGACTGCTCAACGCGGGAAGAAAAATGTGGGAAAGCTCTTGCGTCCTGAAATGTCTGCGGGAAAAGCATTGCGGAAGGGAATAGCAAGGGATAATTCTGTGTTTTATGCAGATCGCAGCTGTACTGTGGAGCACTACGGGAGATGGAGGAGCACCACAGCGCAGGCCTGAGACAAGGACAGGGAAGCAGTGTCTACGAAAGGTCAGATTAGACCCTATATTCACTGGTTTTCTTTGAAGTTGATTGTGTTTAACTTCCTCTTTTCTTCTGAAAGACACTACAGGGTTTTCATTTATTTAGAGAGTGTGTCTCCAGTTGATGTCTTTTTAAAAATCATGCAATGTTTTTTTCTGTTCGGGGCAAGTGACAAGACTCCTTTACAGAACCTAACAGTTTAAATAACAATACACTCTGCTAGGAAAAATCAGCATCCCCAAAGCTACGCCCCCACCCTGTGGTGGAATGAGAAAGTTGATAGTTTTAAAGTTGTTAATTTGTTAACTCTGTCTCCTGTGTTTTCCTCAAAAATCCTCCAATAATTTCAGTTCTGTAGCAAATGCTGAGACAGTAGAATCAGTAGGACTGCTCTACCGTGGTGTGCCTGCCTTTTTGTTGACATTCTGTATGAGCTACACTGCTTCTACTTTTCTGGCTTTGTTGTCAGCATTAGAAGCATTACTATGTAAGGATTTTTAAAAGGCTGTTTCTTGTGACTGGAAAGATTAAAACGTTAAGAAAAAAGTTTACAATAAAATTAAAGGCAGATTTTTCACTCTTTTTAGAAATGGCTTTTATTTAGCTGTAGGAAACTTCTCTTTGATAAAGCATGGACAGTTTTTCAATTACTGTTTACTTTATTTCCTTTCAAATTATCTCAGACATACGCATAATCCTTACTTCAGGATAGACATTTTATTAGTTGCTATCGTGTCTTTTCATTTTCAAGAGAAAAAATGTGTAATCAGCCAGCAAGCTCTTTTATTTGTAAAAGGATATTGTGTGTTAACTGAATGAATCTTCAACTCAATATATGTTCCTTCTAGCTTGTTTTCTTTTTGCTTTTTTAAAGATTTTTAAAAGGATATATTTTACAACTAGTGCTCAGTTTCGAAGAGACTCTTTACTGCCAATAATTTTTTCAAGTCAGCACTTCAAAACCAAAGAATGCTGCTACTTTGTAAAACAGTCAGGGAGTCAATTATCAGAACGCTGACCTATCAATTACCATGGATTTCACCATCTTTCGTGAAGATGTAATCTATTTACATGTACTTGTAAGTTGTTTGGAGCTGTTATATTTGTACATTGTCTACCACAGTAGCATTGAGGTGGTAACATCTCTACATGGTATCACCATACCAAAGAAGATAATCCTCAGTTACATGTTTGCATCCTAGCTGTATCCACTCTTGTAGGAGAAAACATTATTCACTATTGGCCTGCTGATGGCTCTAGCAAAGCTCTCAGAAAGTTGTGTGGGATGTGATTTGGACCCTATTTGCTGTAGAATAAGGTTTAGAAATCCAGAGTGATTGTAGAATTTGTTAGTTTATGCTGCTATACCCTTTAGCCTCAGAAAGGAAGATCTGATGAACTACTCACCTCCCTCTTACCTGTTTTTTACTATTGCTATTATTCTCCTTTAACCAGTTATTCCTACCTAAAAGAAATATCTCTGTTCATCAGGCTTCCCAAAAGCATACCATTCTGAAGTTTGCTGAAGTTACCAGGTGTTCTTTCTGCTAACTTTAGGAAATTTTGAACCAAGTCCCTATTTCTGGCTTATCAAAAGATTGCCACACGTGCTTAGTTTCAAAGTGACTTGATGGCAAATGCAGATGCTCAAGCGCATTACACGTTCTGTGTGACCTTTTGTCTGTGCACACGTTGTATATATGATTTAGATGAACCAATCCCATACGTTTATTTAATTTTTTTGTGGTGCTAAATAAACTCCAGCCTCACAGGCTTTGATTTATGAAAATGTTTATACAGCTTTTCAGTGGAATTTAGTATACTACAGTTTCACAGTTTATTGAACCTCTCTGTGGTGAAAAGCATGTGGACAATAAAGTGTTGGGTACAGTGTGCATCTAAGAGCCAAGGTGCCTGAATATTACTTTCCTGAATTGATCTCCACAGTGACTTTGTGTCTACATTCTCATTATTGTGCTAAAAGAGCTGCTGAATAGGTTCCTGTGAGTTAGCTTGCGAAGTGGTTTGACTGGATCTCTTGGTGAATATGGGTCTCTAACAGCCCATGTATGGCAAGCTACCTTTAAAGAAGCTTAAACCTGGGAGTGAGCTTTGTGTGGAGCTGCATATGCGTGAGTAAGTGCCGTAGAAAAGCAGGTGTCACAGAGCTATTGCTCACATGATCACAGTTACACGGTTTCCAGATCTGGTACATGATGTCCATGAGGCACCCTAAATTTACCAACTCAGTTCAACATTTAGCAATTCACAGTCCATTTCACTGAGAAGTATAGAAATGCCCAAGCAGTCATGGGAAACCAATAGGTCAGTTGAAATGTGGTTCCCCAAAACAACTTTGGCACTCAAGCCCTGTGTATGATGTATCTGGCTCAAGGTAGTTTAAGGATTTCCTGAGCTAGAGGTTGCATCTGGACCATTGTTTTTAATAGCCACCAATGGGCCTATTTTCCAGTGAATGCTTCTAAAGCCTTTTGCACACATTTAAACTTTTGGCTTTTCCATCATCCTTTAGCAACTGGTTCCACACTTAATGATGTACTGTATGAAAAAAAAAATATTTCCTTTTGTTTCAGACCTGATCATTTACTTGGTTGCACCTTAGCTTTAGTATTGCAAGAAATAGAGCTTAATCACTGTCCATGCTTTACTCACCATTGAAGATTTTGCAGACCTTCAGTGTATTTCCCCCCAGTGGTGTCCGCTGCAAGTTAAAATGCCTGCCTCTGTAGGCTCTTCTCATATTGAAGCCATTTTACATGACTGACCATCTTTACTGCCTTTCTCTGTACCTATAGCAATTCAGCTATATCCTTTTAGGGATGGTAGTAATGGATTTCTGTAATACATTAAAGATGTATGTGTGTCGGGGGTCTGTTCAGCAGCACCAGGATGTTGTGTGTGCTGTTTCCATAGAGGTTCTAAAATGCTGCTTGCTTTTATGGCTGCTGCTGTGCAGAGAGTAAACCCTGACTCCAGGAACTGTTCAGTGAATGGCAATAGCTAATTTAAAACCCATCGTTGTATCTGTAGATATGCAGAGTAATTTGAGAAACTTCAGCCAAAATAATGTAGTTAATAGAGATTTCCATCAGTGTAATTGAAATCAGATTCTGGCCTGTGTGGAGTGGACATGAATCACCTTTCACCTACCCCTATATAATTCATTGCAGCTTACTCATTTCACTAAAGCCACTACTGATTTATTCTAGCTAAGAATTAATCCCTTTGATTTCTACAAATGATTTATCTTCAAGCAAGATATATAGAGGTAGTTTGCAGTGAGCTTTGCAGAAATAATTTCTCAGGTTCTCACTGTCCAGGAAACTAGACAGCCAGTGGAGCATTTGCATTTCCTCTTTTAACATCAGCATAAAAATAAATTTAGAATAAAAATGCTCAGGTACCTTGACTGAAGAATGACTTGGAACAAATACAGAGAGGCTTAGGGTAAGAATGGAGAATGAAGAAACAGAATTGTTAGGCAGGGTTGGGTGGAATTTTCTTTGATTAGAGGATAGTATTGTACACAAATTCAGTTGAACTCTGAAAGCACTTGATTAGACTCATGGTGTGTGGCAGAAGGAGGTTAAGTAATATTATGTCCACTTGAAGATGGGGAAACTGAGATACAGACAGCTGAAGTGGCTGCCCCAGAACACAGTGTCAATATGTGCAAAATTGGAATTCAGGAATTCACAGTTCCTGGCTTTGACTTGGACCCCACTCCAAGGGGCCCCCATGATGCCACACAAGTTCACAGGCAGCAGCTCGGATTTTAACCATGGTGTTGTTCAGGCCATCGGGGAGTGTGATGAGACAGCTGTTCCTGAAGCTTGTGCTTCTCCTTGGAGTCCCCAGGTACCTACTTGTTTGGTAACACTAATATCCTGGAGAAAACTGAAGGTTAACACAACTTCATGACTAAAAGGTTTCAGGATTTGAGAAAAAAGAGGAAGATACTATAAACGGTATCAGGGGAGCTCCACACAACATTCTGTATAATGTTACATCACAGTTTCACTTAGCAGAGGGAGAGCACAATGAGAGTAGACAGTTGTTTCCATCATAAGGTCAGGTGAGATGGACAAAATTTTTTTAACAGATTCCTGCTATTGAGCTCACTATTATTTGGCCGTGCAGCCTATTTCATTTTCACAGTTTTCAGTGAGCTTTGTGTCAAATCCTAAATGCATGTAATTGAGGAAGAAGCATGTCTTATTTCATACATTCTGTAATCAAGACATCCAATTTTTGAAGACACTCTGGGAGGAGGTTGTATCTGTTATTATTCTCTTCTCTGATACCTCTTTTCTTTCCACTGTCTGATTCACCGTTTTCATCATACTTCCCCTCTTTTGCTCTTCATACCCACTTAAAACTAACCACATACTAAAAAGTGCATAATTAGATTTTCATGACGCTCTTTCCTGACATAATTTTTGATTATGTAATTAAAGGTTCTCATTGGGCTCTTGAACTGAGTGAAGATTTTGGGTTTAATTAATCAAAAGATCTAGGGTATTTTAAGCAGTTTTGTTTTTAAGTAATGTGCAGAAAGCATTTCTATTTTTCCTGACATATAATGGTATGTGATATGCTCTTTACCCTCTAAAGTCAACAATAGAGAAGCATTGTCTTGACAGCAGGCTTAGGTACTTTTATCTAAGGCATCAGAACTAGGGGTGGGCTAAAGAAGATGCATGAAAATTCATTATGTTTGTAGTAGGATGATTTTAAAAATTATTTTGCAAATTGGAAGTTTGTCATATTTTGATGAAATAGTCAATTAAACTGGAGTTTAACTTGGAGTGACCAAGTGATATTTTTCCCATATGAGACCATTTCCAAGTTTGCAATTCCTTGCATTTTTTGCTGACAAATTAACATTCTTATGAAATTTATTGTTTTGGGGGAGTACTAAGAGAGGCTGCTGGAAGTTCTGCAGATTGTATTGCAAGTAAGTATTTGACCTGAGCTAACACAAGCAAGCAAAAGTCACTTTTGGCTTTTATTTTTTTTTGCTGTAAGTACACAAAGAAAAAATAACACAAATGATGCCCCTTGGTTTTGTTTATAAATTGCTTCTTCATAACTACACATCTTATTTTCAACCATTGGTACATCTTAAAGGAAAAGTCACCTACCTTTGTGTCAGCACAACCAACGTGTATTAAAAAAGTAATGAAGAGGTAGAGGCTAGAATTATGCAGCCCCTTCTAACCTTGTGTGGTTTTCACAACTAGAGCCAGAAAAAGTGTCTCTCTCATAGAACAGAGATTTGAACATCAGAGAAAAAGTGTTTTCTGAAATACATGCTATCCAGGAGGCATCCATCCATCCGCTCGTCTTTCTCCAGTCCTGTTCTCTGCTTTCTCCCATGCGCCTCGGTGCTTTTGAAGACATAGACCTTGACTTTCGGGTAAGGGATTGGCAGGAGCTCAGCAATCTGTTGTCTGCTGGCTTTCAGCTGCAACATGTGCTTAAGAGGTCTGATTGATCATTTACATGCCTAAGTTCAGATCAAGCTTAAGTGATTGACTCAGTTGGGGTCTGCTCCCTGTGCTGGTGTAAGGGAAAGCAGCAAGACATCACATAACATGATGCTGCATCAGCTGCTTCTTGGACGCTTGGTGCTCCACGTATATTTGAACAGAGATGTAATTTCTGGGTTTTATTGTCTGTGCCTGCAATTTTGGTCAGATAGAAAATACCTTTTTTATATACTAGAGGACATGCGTAACCTAATATACTTTTGTGAGATGATTTGTGAACTCTTCTTCACTAAATACTAAGAGTAAGGGAGGTGTGCATTTGATGAACTAATGATCTTTTACTAAGGATGGCCTGAACCAGTTAGATACCACATTAGCACAAAATACATAACTTTGCCATTTAGAGTCTCCCTGGCCGTCTTGTATTCAGGGTAAAACTCTCTCCATGGTGATTGTAGTGCACATATTTTATATACATAGGTCTGAATTCATGTAATTGGGAAAAATTTAGTCCTGTATGCAGCTTAGACTGTGGTTTTATGGCTGGGCTTGAGACGAAGTGTAAGCTACCCTTTTTCCCCTTTCTACATTGCTGCATGTTTTCACCACCTCCTTTGTGACACTTTGGTGAACAGGATCAGGAACTGATCAGCTGACCCAGCTGAAAATTAACCGGAAGGCAAACTAACAAAAGGTCCTTTTTTAGTCAGATTTCCTCAGGGACTGGCTCAGTGTGCAACTCCCAAGAGCTACTGCTGGCATGAGAGGAGGCATAAAGTCTTGTGGCAAGGGCAGGGATGGGAGATGGGACTGCCTCCTTTGGCAGTAACTCAGATGCACATCAGTTGAAAGCCATTTGTGAAACTGTAGCCTAATATTGCTGCATGCATCAATGCTGGATGCAGTCCATGGAACTATAACCACTTCTATAAGGTCAGTACATGGAACTGTGAGCTCACAGTGTAGGAGTAGAAAGACATTCTGGGAAACCATCACCCAGCTCTAACAGAATACTAATTGACTACAGCAGGCCCACTAGGAATAAGAATCAGACTTCTTTTGCCTTGTTGATATTTGGAAAGAGGGCTTTTTATTTTTCTCTTGCTGATTTTGTGCAGAAACATTAAAAGTAGGTGTAACAGTAAAAATGCCGTTAAGCTGACAGTATCGCTCGTGAAATCACAGAACACTTGCATTTGAATTACAGTGTAAATGCTGTAGAAGTCATAACAGGAAGCCAGTGATAGCAGATTAAAGTTAGGAGGAGGCCTCTATGCTTTGCCACAGAAGATGGAACTTGGTGTAAACACTAACCGCCCAGAACACGGCATGCAGAAGGTCTTAGACCGAAGATGGAAGGAAATGAGGCAGATCTGGTTTTCTTGCAACTTTTATTAACAACCAAATTAGATGAAAAATAATGAACATGTTATGGCCTCTTTGCTTTCAGAATCTCAGTACTTTTGAGAAATCTTCGTTTTAGCCAAAACTTTCTAGCCTAAGTCCAGAGGTAAAAATAAAATATGGAGTTTTGTTCATAACGCTTGACTGGAGTAGAAGTGAAAAAATACTCTTTTCAAAAGTGAAGAAAAATAATCACCATGTAGACTCAATGTTATGCTGGAAATGCTTTTCAGGAAAAAAAAAGTTAATTTGAACAGAGTGTAGCTAACATGCTGCAGAATGCTTTGTTTGAACAAAAAACACTTACCAAAGCCTAAGGTGTTTGTCTTCAGCATGCATGACGTTTGGATTTTATAGCTCATAGGTGCACCCTGGTGTTAAGTGACTAGAAAGTACAAAACGCTACACAGGATTTTCTTTCCCTGTCTGAAGATGTTGTCTTGGACTAGATTGTGCAGCTGAATTTGCACCTTTACACCCACTGCTGATCTCCTACATAAATAGTCCCAAGCCCTGAAGTAGACCTCCACAATCAGGCTTTTCTGGAAGTCCTCACAATCTCTACACAGCAGCCCTGAGCTCTGCCAGTACCTGGGGAAGAAGGAAAATTGCCTTTTACGTTTGCTTTCTCCCAAGCATAAGGAGAGAAAACACCTTGCGGGCAGACAAAGCCGTCTCTTTGAACAGCTGATATTTCAGGCATGGCATGCACTAGAGCTGTATTTTCATTGTTCAAGCACCAGAATCTGTGCAGAGCCACATCTTGCCTGTGCTCCCCTAGAGGGGTAGAAGTTAGTGTTTTGTGTGTGAAGTTTAGGCTTTGGCTAGTTCCTGTTTGGTGTGCACCAGGTCACAGCAACCAACAAAGCCTGTGAAGGTAATTATACCAATAGGCCACCTGAAGTCATTATAGAATTAATTACAGCACCACTTCAGTTTTAAATTGAGCATGCTTCCTAATAACACCAAACCACAACAGTTAGCAGCTTCTTCCTTCTGTGTCAATACAACATATTGCAAATTAATTTTTTTTATAGGAAGTTTCCTTAAAATGGTAACTGGGATAGGAGTAACAAAGTACAGAGATATAGGGGGAAACTAAAGCACTAACGCACTGTTTTTATAAAGAACGCCAAAAGAGCCAACTTAATTATGCAACAGACATTCAAGAAAGTTGTGGAAAAGTTTCCAGTGACAACAGTATAGAAAAATGATTTTGCACTTTGTAAAGTGAACAGTCTGGAGGGAGAGAGAAAAAATCAGTCCCATACCCCCAATTTCTACACACATACAAACACACACGCACACTTCAGTTTTGCCAATATGTTTCTTTTGTTCCAGTAGTATGTAGTCTTATGAATTATTTGGGAAACCCCGAAAGGATAAAGAAAATGAAGCTTAAATAAAATATGGGTGACTGGAGAGCTCACTAGACCTGTTGGGTTACACGTTAATTCTTCGGCCCAGTAAGCAGAAGATACAAGAGGCGAAACCAGAACAAAGCTCCTTTTGTCTAAATGAAGATTCTTCTAAAAAATACCTAAAAGCAAACTGAGAATAAGCTAATACAGTCATGAGCAGAAAGAGGAAGCCTTTCCTGAAAAAAAAATTCTTAAGTCTGAATCGAGGAGCCAAGGAACTGTCTTACACTGGCTTTGTGAAAAACACAGAGTTCTGCACATGCATGAATAAATTCCGTACTGCATGGTAAAAGCTAGGGACATTTCTTGATGACTCTCTGAGTCTCTTACAAGAAATGATGAGATATAAAGATCAGATGAAAGGTCAGCGAGAAGGTCATTTATCAATTTAGTTTCTAGTGCTACAAACAGCTCTTCTTGTGACTGAAGCCATCCCACCAGTAAGCAAAGGCACGGCTGCTGCACAGATATGTGAGAGGTGGAGAGCAATTGCTAAAAGCCTATAAATCAGCAATCATTGTTCAGCTTCTTTTGGTTTAATCCTTTCTGACAGGATTTTTTTATATTGTAAACCTGGATCTTTGGTAGCTTAGTATTCTGTTGCCTTCATTTTTACTGAATACAAGGTTTCTGTCAACAAAATCTGAATACTTACTCTATTACCTATGTGAAAAGCAAAATACAATGCTTTTCTGTGTGCAAGATCGAAGGTAAAACAACTCAGTCCTTTAACATTCAGATACATGCAAGTCTAACTAGCACTTGCTTGTATGGCAAATAAAGTCTCATTATCACCTCTCAGACAGGAAAAATTGCAAGTGAGTGATTATCCAGCCCTGGGTCTTCCACCTCTCAGGCACTTCGGGGTGTGGGAGCTACTCAATTTATTTTGCGTCTTTTCACTCAATTAGACTTCTCACTCTGCAGTCAAAAGCAGGAGATTGACAAAAGTATTTTTCCCATCTGCTTTCTCACTCTGGCTGCTATTTTAAAAAAAAACACTTTTTTTTTTTTAGGTAAGTTTTTTCTAATGTCTGTATATATTTAGGCAATTGTAGGCTTTTCTGACCTAGACATGGTTCTAAAGACTATAAAAGGAAAATAGTCTCAAATTTTCAAGACTGAAAATGTTAAGCTTCATAAAATGACTGGTTTTAGGGCTTCTACCCACCAAAAGCACACACCAATGTCAGTCAGTGGGAAAGTGGGTGTTCAATAAAATGAGCCATGAAGATATTTGGATATGTGAACACTTAGATTTAAAATCCGATCTTCAGATTCTATTGCATCTCTGGTTGTCTACACACTGTTACGTTCCTGATGGATGCTACTATTGTTACGTATTATTTGTCATTACGACAATGAACAGAGACAGCAGTTCAGGATCAAAGTGTCTTTGATTCTGTACAGCATATCTGAAGATGTGGTTTACAGGCCTAAGTCACGTTAGTCTTTTATTCTACCCAGTAGGTACCAGACCACTACTGATTTCAGTAGGGACCTCCTTCTGCTAGGGCTACTGAAAAAAATTTCTCTAATTTGTTTTTGATTGAAACATGGGATTTTAACAAAATTATTCTGGGGGGAAAATGTCTGCTTTCTTTGAACATGTTGCTGATCCTTTGAAATGTGAAAAATATGATGCAGAGTTTGGGTTTAGCCAAAGTGTTAGTTTGTCAGAGTTTGTTCGTAAGAAAGTCCAACCTCTCTTGTGAGAGAGACAGCTGAAAATCTGCTCAGTCCTGTTGGCTTTATAAGAAAAGAAGAATTTAGTTTTTATTGACTTAGAATTGTGTAAATCTTACATATCCCATGTATGGTTATTATCCTTTGTAAATTACTTCAAGATAACATATTAAAGTAAAAGGTAAAATATCAGCACTCTGCAGAAATACTAGTGCAATTTTCAGAGGCCTGACTGTGGAGGGAGCATGGTCTCAGTGCACCAGTGGAGGGCTGTATGTGGACTAATTGCACAAACAGCTGGTCTAATCTCTCTGGCACAGCACTGTGTAAATACAGCTATATTGTCTCTCTTGTCAAATGATTTTTTTATCATATCATGATGTTGCTTGGTGCTGTTTAGATATATTCTTCAGTGTCCTTTTTCCCAAATTACGGAGCTTCCTTGGATAGGAAAGTAAGTTCAGTGTGAGGCTGCTGGCAGCAAGTTGGTCAGAAAGGTACAGAAGGTCTGAGATCTGAATTTGAAGAAAACAGTTGGAATGAGAGAGAATTATATATGAACATCATGATGAAATGTCTTGCTAATACCACCTGAATACTCGTATAAATACCCACTTAATAATTTGTTATAGTGATCCTTCAGTTACCTCAATCATAGCATTAGCAATGGGATAACTCTTTACCATCTGGATTTATTGATTTTAGGATGTGCAGTGATGAACTGGAAAAAATGTAGAGAGCCGAGACAGTGAATCAAATGTGGAGTCCCTTTGGAATTCCACTAGTAAGTACATTACTGGACAGCAGAGAAAACAGTTAAAAGCCAAGCAGAATAAATAAAATCAGTCCCTGTGGAAATGATTAAAAATGGGCAGCAGCAGGGAAAAGATCATCTACAAGGAGTTTCTGCTAATGTTGGACTGGGAACTGAGCTACTGTACAGACCAACACTGTTTTCCTAAGAATTATCCTGTCCATTCTGCACCTTTTTTTAGGGTGAGGTTTCCTTCCTAATGCAAAATATGTAGCAATACACCAGTGGGGGAAGTGCTGTGAGGTTAGCCCTGTCAGTCAGTGAGGTGCACCTGGCCCCTGGGCAGAAATCCAGAGCAGCTTCTTGCCAAGGAAGTAGCTTATACAAATTGTGAACTGTGTCCACCTGTTAGGCTTTGTATGCTCTTGATTTATGTCTTGCATTACAGACGTATTTGCTACAACTAGCTCTTTGCATCAGCCTAATAGTAACTCTTGTCATTGGCACTGAACTTACTTGCAAACACAAACATGCAGATATAGGTATTCTCTCCCTGTTTATCTGTCTTATGCTCTATTTGAAAGGTTTACTTTCCTAGTATGCCTCCAATCACGAATACACATCATGCAATTAAACTCTGCATACAGCACAGTGCCATATTCCATAGTGATGTTGAGCTAGTCTGTGTTGCTTTTGAATTAGCCAAGTAACTCACATTCTCCCCTTAGAAAATCAGCCAATGTGATCTGAAAATATTTTGAGGAAAAGAATTAAAAACTTTGAAAATAGTTCTGAAAATGATAAAAACTGGTTATTCTTTTACTGCAGTTAGTCACAAAATCTCATTTTGATGTGATGAGAGCACTGTTTGCTGAGTGTGCCTAATTTGACATTAGAACTGTGTGTCTTGAGAGATTAAGTCATTATGTGGGCTGGAAGACATTAAGACATTCTGCCACGTGCTGTAAAGCCCATGTGCATTTGATGCTCAGTGAAAGAAGCCCTCAGCGAGGCAGTGTTCAAATGTAATGTAGACTAAAACTTTTTTAGTTTTATGATAAATGGAGCAAGTAGGGACTTACCAGGAGGGCAAAGAGGCTCCAGTAATACCATGTCAAACCACCAACCAAAAGCACCCCAAACCATGTAAAGGCCAGAGCTCTTAGTCTCTTCCACCATTATCATGTTGATGGCTATTCTGTCTTTGACAGGCCAGCTTCATGACCCCATTTTGACAGTTTTGCTTTTACTTTTAGAAGACTGTAAAATAGACGTACTACGTCCATGTGCAAATATATGTGTATCTGCCATATTCAGAGTGCTGTTCCTTGCAGTTTGATTAGCTGGTTGGTAGCTACTATGTTTGAAGACTGCATATTATTTCTTCCCTTTTTTTTGGATCATAAATAGTTATTAGCAAAAACACACTGATGTGTTGCTTCCCTGTCCTGCTTGTTCTGAAGTTTCACAGAGGTTACCCGTGGGAATCATAACATCATCCAAGCTGTCCTGGTCATTTAAAAAATAAATGTGTTTCTTGTTTTCTCATCAAAGTACAGAGATGTTAGAAGAGTGGAGGAAAAAGAGTATGTGATCACTTTTTTTATGAGATCTCTGAGTGAAACCACTCTAATTCAGTCCCCCTAGTCAGAGCTATTTTGAGTGGCATTCTGGTTCAAAACAAGCAATTCCTAGGCTTGCCTTCACATACCCTGCCACTGAGGATGTGCCACTACTGCTTTAGGAAAGCAGCCATTATTTGTGAGAGCATTTCTTTCATTTTCAAGTGGATGCATAGTTTTTGAGATTGGAAAGAAGATCTTTAAAACATGAATCCTTACAATCAGAAGGCTAATAGAGTACATAACAGTTTTTAATTCTGTAAAATCTCATGTCTTTTAAGGCAATCTGATAGTTTGGGAAGATGTTTTCCTGCTTCACAAATGCTTGGATTGAGCACTGTAGAAAACACTAACCAGTGAACAGGGATGCCAGGTTCTCACCATAGAAAAGTACCTTTTTCAGCTGCCATGGTAATCTTACCAGGACATGTTGACTCAATCTCGCATTGGCACAGAAAGCAAAAACCTGGCACATATTTAATAATTGTTTTGCACATTGTGCTAAACTTTCATATGTGTTACAACGTGAGAACAGGAAAGAGATTCTGATGTGATTTTCTCCTTTCTGTATCTTTAAATGAACCAACTTGCCATCTGCTGACAGAAACTGTAGGTTCTTCTACACTTAAATTAGAAATATGTTTTAGAGTAGAGGTCACATAAGACACCTGTATTTGTTCTCTGTTTCCTTCCTTAATCTGGAGTAAAATAGTTTGTAGGCTGACATATCACGGTAAGGTTGTGGCATATGGAAAACACACTCAAGTCACTAAGGGCTGACACAGATAATCTTATAGGCTGAGCATTGTCATATATGAATAAGCCATAATCAAAGTCATCCAAGCCATGTGATCGACAAATTTTGAGGTTTCAGACAAAATATGAGCCAGATCTAAACCAGCCCTGGAAAATAAATCCTTTGGCATAAACCATTCTCCCATTCTGCCTCACTCCAAGCTCTCTCCATGGTTGAACAGCACTACGAGTGCATGCTGTATTCCAGCAGAGCCTAGAAATGGTTGTACTGGGCTGAGGCAAACTCCCATTACATGGCAGTGGGTCCTTCTTAACTCACAACCAGCTGCACTGTTCCTTGCAGTTCTCTTTGGCTATCTGAATTGCTAGCAAAATGTTAGGTCTTGCAGTTGGCAGAGGAGACAAAGCAGATTTGTGGGAATGCTAGTGAGATCCCCAGACTTCCGCTTTCTCAGCTTCTGAGTGCATGCAACAAAATTACAGGGGATTTCACTTCTTATGAAACCGGTTTTCACATTGTTTTCTTGTAACTGTGGATCCCTTTCTACTCAGACCCCACAGCTCTCTGAGTGATTAACACTGCGACCTGGCTTGTGGCCTCTCCACAGGGCAATGGCAATGCACCCATGCTTTCTGGGCACATGAAATTCAGGTTACTCAAGGTCTTTTCCATCTGATTGACCACACTGAAAAACATAATGCAATGAAATTGTTTGTGTCCAAATGTCTTGGCTGTGTTTTGGCTTTGTTTGAATTAGCTGGTGGAGAAAAGAAGTACTGCTTCTATTTTTTTAAAACCTCTTACTCCTTCTGCTTTTTTATTATTTATAGTAAAATATTACTTAACCATATGCCTGTACTAAACAGATTTCTAAATTCCCAGTGCTGATTTTAATACGACAAGCATAGGAAGCGGTTGCAAGCATTTGACATTTTCTGTAAAGATAACACAAAACTTCAGAGGTATATACTGGCCTGAAAGGTGTGGGGACAAGACACAGGCACAAGTGTCCGTCTGTTACAATGAGGACAAGTATCTATTTATCTGACAACTGTTAAAACCTTTAGAAACAGAAATACGTATTACATTGTACACTAAGAACAAGGCAGTGTTTGATCATGCAGGAGTTTATGCAATTTACTGTAAGAAAGCAGCCATATTACACTGATAAGGGATCACAGCTTCTATTACACGCATATGTAATTGGAGGCAGCATCTGGTTTTTATTGTATATTTCAGTAGTGCCTGCCATGGAGCACAAGTAATTTGGGTACATAGTTTCAACATTTTTATTTTTTCCAAGTCTTACTTCTCTCCCCAAAGCTAGATACCTAATAGGCATTTGGTTCAGGTTTGGCAATCCGATGCCATTTGTTTAGCAAATGCGACATAAGCAGCCAGTGATGGTAACTTTTGATGATTTACATGTGCACACTCCTTAACCGTGTATGCAAATCAGATAGACACTTTAATGAAAATCTTGTCTTTTCTTACATCTTGACATGAGTGCCAATGAAAACTGCTCGGTTTAAGATTACTGGGTGGATGCAAGTCTGTCATCAATACTGGATTTAAAAGGAGTGTTGATTAGATGGACCCACGGTAGACAGGGTCCAGTATATTGCGGGTTTCAGGGCATGTAGCTGTCTCTTTTATTGCGGTGTGGTTTTCATGTCATGTAACAAGGACAAGGTTGTGTTTCTGCTTATGTTTCTCACTGTAATCAGTATCACAGCTACAGCCACTGCTGACAGTGCTGTCCTAATTTCCCTGTGTGCGGTACAGAAGGACATGTTCATTGAGTATCTCACTTTTCCCAAGAGACCCAAGACAGTTCAGGAACCTCAGATGATTTAGGTCATTCCCTTTCCTGCCACTTTTCCTTACTTTCTTTTTTTTTTTTTTTCCTTCATTGTCCACAAGCAGAGACATTCTGGAAATGCCTTGCTTAGTGAAAAATGCAGACAGCCTTTCCACCTGTCAGAGGGCATATTAGCTCATTGAGAAGGGGCCTTCATGCATCTCAGTTTTGACAGTTTTCGTGCTCATAATCTCCTGCCAGTTTTCCAGGTCCACTTCAGCAAAACCTGGGAAAACTGGTGACCACACCGAGCTCATTGTTTCATAGCTAGTGGGTGGGACATTAGCCTAAGACAAATTGTTTTTCTATAGACAGTCAGTAGAACAGGCAACAGAGTAAGCCCCACAATGAAGGAGGGAGACTTCCACACGCTTACCTCAGTGTTCGTGCTTGTCTGTACAGGGACTTAAGCCACCTAGTTTTTAACAGCATAAATTAGTAGAGGGAGGGTCATCTGAGAGATATGCTTGCCTTTAGCCCAGGAAGAGGGTCTGAAGTGCTATGAGCAGTAGCAGAAAAAGGTTAGGAATGAAATCACCATTGAAGGGACCCACAGTTTACAGCAGCCCTTCATTCAGGCTCTGATTTTGCACATGTAATAATTAACACATGCTGTTTTGTTGCATTCTCATATAGTATTGCAAGCAAAATTAAGCTACAGCTGAAAATCTCCAGTACAGAAGGGCTTAAAATATCTGAACCCATGGTGGGAAGTAGTCTTCTAGCTCAAACAGACTGTAAATGTTTCAAATGAACTGCCAGATAATTGTGAAACAGTAGTCATATAAATAGTTACAGAACGTCATTAGAAACATTTAAACCCCAACTCGGCGCATCAGCATGACCAATATATTAGTCATATGTGATTTAGCTATGAAAAGTGGCTTTGCTTGTGACATCAATGGAATATTGCTTTTGTTACCTCTAGAGTTTAGCTAGTACTTTACAGCTTGAATGACTATTCAATTGTGAAAAAGTGACAGAAAGTAAATGCTCTGCTTATAGATCTTTAAAAAAAGAAAAGGCTACTGTGTAGATTACTGCCATAAAAAGCTCTTTGAAAAGGAGAAGCCAGAGGGAAAAGCAAGATAATCTGAATGAAGTGAACTCTTTAAGTCTATGAGAAGGCCAGATCTGATGGTGAATTAAATATTAACTTCTGGAACTAAAATAAGCTGAACTGTAGCTGTGAATTTGGACATACATGGATTGGGGGGAACTAGGATCACATCCAATAGAGGCAAACACAAAATCTTCAGGTCCCTGTTTAGCTAGTGAGCTAACTTTGACATGTATGTGTCTGCTTATCTGTGTGGAAGAGGTATCGATCACAGAGAAGCAGATGGGACACTCCTCTGGATGAGCTTCTGGTCATCTTCTGATCCCAGACAGAGAGCAGCACACGGCCATCGGTTATGGTCTGGGTGACAATATTTTCTTTCCACCTCTAGCACCCAAGATTTCATCATGTTAATACATGTAACTGAAAATTATTATTTACACCGTAGTGATCCTTTGGGTTTGGGGTTTTTTTTATCGTCTCGTGATCCTTCTGAGCAGCACCACTTGCGAACTCGAGCAGTGCATTCCCTTTCCGGAGCTAGGCCTTTGGCGCCCTCGAGTGAAGAAAACTGGTTTAAACAAGTGCTAAGGTTGGAAAAAAAGCATAAACCAACCTAAGAACACACTTCCAAAGGAAAACAATGGTACAGTCGGAAACAGTGCATCTCACTCAGCATGGGCGTTTAGCTCTCTTGGCTGTTTCAAATTAGTAAGCCCAATGCAGATGTGTTCTCAGCTACTAACAATACTTCAAACGCAACAATATTTCAAATGCTATGACATCTAACTATTACAATACATTCAAACAGCATTTATGACCACCTAAATAACAGGCTTGGTTTTCAAAGGACCAGTTAGTTGTAACCTCACACTGACATCTGTAGGAGCTATGAGCAAAGGTTAGCAAGGCAGAGGGAATGCTCTGTTCTTTCAGTGATGCCCATTTTTTCTTTCCATAGAATGCTCCCAAGTAGATGTGATTTTAGGCAGTCTTTCAAATTCTTCTATTTGTTTCCTGCAGGCTTGGGGGTTTACTTTTCACTCCATCTATGGATTCTATAATGTGTGTTTTTTCTCTATGGTGCCTGAAGAATTGGGATTTATAAGTGAAGCATAGTTTTCATAATTATATAGATATTCCATCTATTGATCATTTCCTATCTATCACTTTCTGTCATTGCCTCCATCTGACAATTAATGTTTGAAATTCAAGCTGATCATGTCAGTTGGTTACGTAAATCGCATGGAAATGTTTCCATTCCTTAGTTGCATGAATAGATTGCACTCAGCAGAAGCGGTTTGAAAACCCATAAGGGTGGCTCAGGCACAAGTATGAAATACAAGGGATGTAAAGTGGTTTAGAAAATGTGAAAGCTTTTCCATACTGTGCAGTCCCTGTGGACCCTAGAGAAGCAGGCTATGCTGTGGCTTATCACAATGATGAATGGAATTTATTCTCATTCCATACTCCATGGTTCATTGCTTTTCTTTAGTGTTACTTGGAAAGGTGCAGGCAGATGCCCCCCTGTACCACTGAATTGCCTCTGCTGAGGCATTCTAGACAAGAAGCTGTAGGGA